>NW_027132254.1:0-37208 GCF_026122565.2 Emydura macquarii macquarii
TGATAGCAGAGGACGAGGGAGGATTCCACTGCTGATGGCAGAGGATGCGGGACGGATAAAGCACAACAACCAATATGATTGCAAGCAGAATCATTTATTCCATCTTGTTCTCCAGCTTATATACCCTTTTATCATCTTTGCATACAATGGTCACACAATTTCTGATTGGCTATTATATGATTTCACCTACTTCACACGGGAACAGCTTACATATTACTGGTAGCATCTTAGCTCACACAACTATCTTGTTTACGACCTTGAATACTTTCTACTATCTAGTGGATGGCGGCCAAGTCCCGGGAACTCGCCGCCAGTGAGGCGCCTGAGTGAAAGTGGCCACCTTCCAGCTCCCTGTAGGCAGCCTCACTTGACCCGGTGTCCAGCACCAGGCCTGCTGTAAGTGTCCACTAGGTAGCCATCAGGTCAGGGTACGAATAATACACTCCCACAAGGGTCTTGTTGGTATCTCCTCAACCACCAGGCCTTGTAATAACCTAGGGAAGATCCCCCTCTGGATTCCTGACCAGAAGCAGCAATCCGCAGTTTTTAATAAATAAACCAGCAGCTTCCTCTCCCATGCAGAGGTGGCCGTGTCTGGGGCTGAAGCGGAGCAGGGAGCTGTTTCAGACACACAGGCCTCCACTTTTCCTCCACATTCTTCACTCTTGTGTAAGCTACCTCCTCCCCCACCCCCGACATCTAGTGATGAGCTGGGTGTGACGGGTTCCCCTGGGGTACAACCTAGGACCCGCTGTGCCCCCTAAACTCTCCAGCCTGGGCTGTCCATTACAAAGCTTTGCTAGTGACCAGCAGCAAACCCCTCCGGGTGATGTGATCACTCAGCCCAGCAGCACATGATGTCCCCACACCCAGCTAGATTGTGTGAATCCTCCCCGAGACGCTCACGAATCTCACAAGAAAGGCACCTGCCAGTTCAGCGCAGCTCCCTGCCTTGCACCCCAAAGTTGCACCATCCTGCCCTGGTCGGAAGCTTGACCAGTATATGTTTATAACCTAGTCCGTCCCTCCCTCAGTGTGGAGAGGACACAAACAAGCTTTTGTTAACTTAGCTCAGATTTCCCAATCATTTCAGCTGAAACGCACTGTGTTGGTTAAAATATAAAACACATTTATTAACTACAGAAAGCTGGATTTTAAGTGAGCATAAGTGGTAAGCATAAGAGACAGGTACCAAAGAAAAGAAAGATAAACACACAATCTAAATCAGGGGTTCTCAACCGATTCCGCCGCCGAATCCCCCCTTCCGCCGCCGAGAAACCCTGCCGCCACCAAATCTTTCCCCCCGCTGCCGCCGAAGAAGCTTTCTGCCACCGAATGGCCCCCCCACTTGCCTCCGATTCCCCGCCATTTGCCGCTGCAGAGTAACCGCGCTGCCGCCGACTATTACCCCCTTGCCACCGAAAGTGCTATCCTCTCTGCCGCCGAAAACCATGAAAGGGCGGCAGGGCTTCGGCGGATGGCATCGTTCACTCCACGCAACCCCGACATTTTACCGAGTCCTACTCGGGCCAGGCACAGTCAGGTGAAGCGGTACTTGACCTGACTGTACCTGACCCGAGTGGTACTCTGTAAAAAAAAGTTGAGAACCGCTGATCTAAATCTTAATCCTGATAACACCAGGTGGGCTCTAGATAAAGCAATCTTTCTCACCTCACTGGATGTTGTAGTTCTCAATGCACAAGCTTCTCCCTGAAACTAGGCACTAGTCTCCTGCCAAAGTCTTTGTCTCTCAGCGCTCTCATTGCTTCCAGCATAGGTGTGGAGGAGAAAGGCCAAGGCATGCAGCCCTTGTCCCTTATTTTATATCTTTTGACCATGCGCCTAGTAGACATGAGTACAGGCATATCCAGGTGGGCTCTGCTGACTCACAAGATTGCTCCATCCCACCCCCTTGGTGTCGTCTCGTGTGACTGAGTCATAGAGTTGAGCAATCTCCATTGTACAGTCTTGTGCTGCTGTCACTGTATTGTAAATCCTTTGTATCCCTGCTGGAGACTAGTCATTTCACACTCTGCTGGGCGGGGCTACTGCCCTGGTAGAGGAGACTCAAACATACAGCATATTTCTCTAACAACTATGCAGCAAAATCTCATAACTTGATACACACTGACGCTACACATATTTGGACAGCACAATGGGTTTAAGATATTCTGACCTTTCATTACATATTTATCTGGCCTGCTTAGTATGAACTATTACAGCCACACTGAAAGTATGAATATGGGGTTCACAGGGTGCTGCTTTGGGGTGCAGTGTGTCACCCTGGGAGGTGGGGGAAGACTTCAGGAAGAGGCTGTTTTTGCAAAGCCCACCTGCTCTGCCTAGGAATTCAGCAGTGGGAATTGCTTTGCCAAAGTGATCAGTTTTGGCTAGTGCCAGATGACAAATCACTTGAGTACCGAGTTCAGGGGTAGTGGCACGTTGTGATCCTGATTGCGTGAAGACAGGTGTTTGTACCCAGTGATGTGGGCTCTGCCAAAACAAGCCTAGCTGCCATTTCACTCTCTCCTTCCGCCCTGTTTCAAGACACCGCTGATTCGACTGAAATGAGAGCCTTTGTTTTGTTAAGTGATCGTTAGAACTGAAATCGCTGATAACCAGGTCTAGCTGTTGAACCTCAGGGCACGTCTACACTTAAAATGCTGCATCAGCACTGTAGTGCTTAAATAAAGATGCTCTAAACTGACAGGAGAGAGCTTCTCCCATTGGCTTAATCAATCCACCTTCCCAAGAGCTGGTAGCTGTGTCGACGGGAGAAGCTTTCCTGTTGATATGGCATTGTCTACATGGGGTGATAGGTCAGTATAACTACGTCACTCAGGGAGGTGGATTTTTCACATGCCAAATGACGTAGTCATACAGATATAGGTCAGTCATGTAGACCAGACCTAAGTTGCTCAGATGGTGGCAGCAGCAGCTGAGGCATTTCTAATGCCATCTTCCCCACCCCTCTGGTGGGAGGGGAACTCATGTGAACGTACCTCTGGGCCTTCACTGACCAAGGACAGCAGCTGTGAGTGGGTGCAGTGGATGGAGAGGGCAAAGGCAGATTAAAGGAGCATTTGTTGGACTTTCACCGCGCAAGGTGAAAAACTGAGGCAAAGGACACCGGCCAATGGATTCTGGGCTGGGAGTTTGCTCATGGTCACATACTTTCGAGTCATGGTTGTGGTATTTTCCCAGAATAATGCCAAGTTCCATTTCTCTTTTTATTAAAAGTTCTCTTTTATTACACACAGACTCTGTACTTGCAAGAGGGGAAATTCTGGCTCTTAGCAGTGCCCGGGGTGGTGATACGTTTTCCCAGATCACTGGGTGGGGGCTCCAGCCGGTCCTGTTTCATACTGGAACCCTGCGGTACTGAACTGGTGGTTGCTGCTGACTCCACCTGGCAGAAGGGTTACGTCTGGCAAAAAAAGCAGAAACATGGCGATAGATTCCCCTAGAGCATGATGTGCCGACTGGTGGCTTCTCTCTGGGAGGCGACATACAAAGCTGCTGAATTCTGACCCGTAAGAATAGTGGAGCCAAGGGAAATTCTTCATGGTGCTGACTGCTCATAGGGGATAATTCGTCCGCACTGACGAGGTTTCAATCCCAGGGGACGTTCAGATCATTACACTGCAAAAGCCAACACCTGTCCAGTCTACAGCGAGTGACCCCTGGGTTCTCAGGAGAGCCAAGGGAAGGAAACGTGGAGGTGCCAGGAAAAGGCATTCTGTGCTGGTGCCTAAGACATCTAGGACATCCCTCAAGAGTGACCGACTCTCCCTGACACACTCAATGACGTTCCCAGCTGCCTTATAACAAATCCAGGGTCACTCGGGAGGCAAAGCACCTTTACAGCAATAATGAGACCAAGCTAGAGATGAGTGTCTCACAGGCTGGTATTGGAACAGAGCAGAGGACCTCTTACCGTCTTGGTGTCGGCAGTGCGGAGAGTGGACATGGATACATCGTACATCTGAGATTCTGTGCCGAATGTTCGGACTCTCTTGATCCATCCCCGGTACTCCTCTCTCACCTAGAGAGTCAGGGACACGGTCACTGCACCAGGTCACTAACCCTGAGGAAATCAGACATGGCCACCACTAGGCCGGTGAAGGCGCTGGGTGGGTGATGAAGGGCCATGGGCATTACCTGGCGATTGAGGAGACAGTGCACCAGAAAGATGAAGGCTCCCTGCAGGCTGTTGATGATGGTGAATAAATACTCCATGACTGTGGCTGCTGGGCCGACTTGTAGGAGACCAAGGATCCACGTGCAGCCCAGAATGAAGAGCTGGGCTATGGCTTTAAAGGTCAATAACCTGGATAAAGGCACATGGAGAGATCTCGTTACAATTATCCTGTGGAGAGGAACTGCGTCAGGAGGTCTGGGCAGAGTGGAAGAGAGCTACCGGCCCCTGCTTTACTGTGTGGGACAGGGGTATTGTCAATGTGAACACAATGGGAATTTAGAATGATAGAAGATGGAGGTTGGAAGGCACCTCAGGAGGTATCTAGTCCAACCCCCTGCTCAAAGCTGGACCAACCCATGCGACCAACATGTTCCCGTGGATCCTAAATACGTTGCCTCCTTCCTGCAATCCCCACACCTTCCCTGTGCCAAGGACTTTCCGAACCAAGGGATCTGACCCTCCTCCATTGTTTCATTGCCTTCTCACCTGTGGTCTCTGAGGATGGACACATCCGTATTGAGGGTGGAGAGTTTGTTTCTCAGGATCCACAGGATCAGGGCAAAGAAGGTTGTATTTATCTGTGGAAACAGCAGGAAATATTTCCTGTAAAATGTCCCTTCCGGGGCCGGGGAGCCCAGCTGAAGCAGAGAACGATCCCACGGGACTGATCCGAACACTGCTGAACCAGTGGGGAGTCCAGGTGGGAATCATCCAAGGGAATCACCCCTCCCCTGTAATCTCCCGTGGCAGCTCTCGGTCCCTCCCCATGCACAGAAGTGATGGCACAGCCAGGGCTGAGATGAATCAATGGGATCCCAGAGGCCAGATTGTGCTCAGAATTAAATATGGAGCCACTCCAGTTTCCGGTGGGGTCAATAGTTATTCTGGGTTTACACTGGTGTCACTGAGAGCAGGATCTGGCTTGGATTTAGCATGGGACTAATCCCAGGACTGGCCCAAGCAGATGGCCTCAGTGGGACCTAACTGGGTCATTCCTTCTGTTTCCATGGGCCCCGTTCTCTTTCCTGCTTCACTGAAATCAGTGGGGCCACAGAGGTGAGACGTGATCGGGGCCCTGTGGTTCTGGGAAATACCCACCAGGATTATGACACAGACTGGACCCAGGAAGCTCCAATGAAAGCCTTTCTCCTGGCTGAGCCAGCAGCTGCAGGTAGGGAGGAAGAAGAAAGGCATTATCCCACAAACAACAACGTGGTGACATGAATGTGACTGCTCCCCTTTGTCAGCCCTCGCCATCTACCGCCGCATCTCCTGCTTTCTGTTACCCCTTCTTCTGCCAGCCCCTCCACTGACCCTCTCAGGTGGATGCTTGTAGTATCGATGAGGCCGGACACACCGCTGATGTAAAGCGGCCTTGCTACACTGAAGGAAGTGGAGCTACACTGATTTACACCCACTGAGGATCTTGCCGGGGAGCCTAGAACACACGACTCCCTAGGTTAGTGGAGGTGCTCACTTTACAGAGGGACTGGCAGGGATTTGCACACAGTAAGAAGGTGCATTTTTTCTACCCTCCAGTGCCACAAGCAAAGCCTGGGACCTTTCTGCCTTGTTCTTGCTCATCACCAGTGTGGTGAGGACTGTAGGTGTACGACAGGTGCCCAATGCCCCACTGCGCTAGGGGCACCTTAGGACTACTGGGGAGGGGGCAGGGTCCCAGCAGGGATGTTCATCTCCCAGGCAGGGTGAGCAGGGAAATCTAGGTTAAATACAGACCTGGGTGAGCTCGTGCGACCCAGCAGGGAAGCCACGTCCCAGCTTCGCGTCGGGATGGACTCTGCACTTACTATTGGGGAGATCCATAGCCTTCAGGATTCAGGGCTGCAGAAATAGCCACCACCAGGGCGGGGAATCCGTAGCCCAACGGGTACATGTATCTCTTCTTGAACCTGCCAGTGCTGGTGTAATTCACGACCTTCAGGTTCCTGACGGTGAGGAAGAGATGCAGCCCCTCTAGGAACATCCAGGTGAAGCAGGCCAGGAAGAGGTAGTGCAGGAAGCCAGCAATGACAGCACACACCAGCTGGGGGAGACAGAGAGCTCAGGGACACTGTGGCTGGGAGGGGAAATGCTGAGTATGGGACAGACCTGCCTGGGGGGGTCACACCGGGATTCTGGTTAACACAGCTCTCCAGTTATAAGACTGCCTGACCCAGAGACAGCAGGTTCCTGGGAATCTGCCCCAGGTCCAGCCCAGCCCAGAATCCAGGGAGCACAAAGGGGTTCAAGCCACACACCCCTGCCCCGCTGCAAGCGGAGGAACAGAGCAGGTGAGAATCGGGCCCTGGGAGCAGAGCAGGCCGTACCCGACTGCTGGTGCGGGTCACTGCGGTGAGGAAGAGCAGGTCGGCCAGGAAGAGGCAGAGGCAGAGCTGCAGGTGGATGGAGGTGCTGACGTTGCGGATGGAGCGGCACAGCAGGAAGGTGAGGATGGCGAAGAGGAGGCAGAGCAGGGAGAGGGTCAGTGCCACGTAGGTGACGACGGTCAGTGTGTAACTCTCCTGTAACACAGCAAAGGGAGAATCACCACCACCCTACTCAGCCTTTTCCCGGCAAAGCCTCCAGTCACTGCAGTGACAGTTTTGCCCAAGCAATGGCAGAGTGCGGCTGGCGCTGAGAGTCCCGCCCTGCGATCCGAGTCTAACACCGAGATACCGTCACTGCGGTGGGAGCCATAAGGAGGGCGAAGCTGGAGAGATGGTTGCAGCTGCAGGTGGTGTGAGTGCTGTTCGCGTGCAGAACGGTGCAGCCGTCCCGAGACCAGGTGCCTTCCCCGCCCACGAATTTCCAGTAGACGCAGAGAGACTCTTCCTTCGCTTGTATGTCCTGGAAACACAACAGAATCATCCTCATCCCCATGGGAGCACAGAGCGCTGTTTGGGTTAGCACGTGTCTATACACGCAGTAACAGACCTGGCTGTGGTACAGGGTGAAGTTTGCAGGTCTGGAGAGGTGAATGGGTCTCCTGCCTCCGACGGCCCCACTCACCACCCTGGAGTTGAGGTGACTATTCCCCAGCGTCCCACCAGCTGGTGGATTTCCCTGGCTGAGAAGTCTCCTGTTGATGATGGAGCCCAGTGTGGAGTAAGAAATAAAAGCAACAGCAGCCGTCAGACCTGCTGGGAGAGGAGATGGAGACGCTATGGCAAAGAATGAGCCAGCCAGGTGCCCAGCAACCAGGAATCCCAGCGAGCCCGTGGCAGAGCTAGGAATGGAACCCAGGAGTCCTGGCCACAACTCATAAGATTTCGCCACTGGACCATGCTACCTTCTCTCTCGGAGCCCCCAGGAACACGTCTGGCTGGAAGCTTTTGGCTGCAGGAAGCAGAGATGATGATATCATTTTTCTCAGCGAGACCAGGCAGAGGGGCTGGCCAGGGACGAGCTTCCCCTGGTGCTGGAGGATTAGGGGCCACCAGCCTGAATGTGGCAGCTGAGGGTACATGTTACCTGGTCCCCTCTCATCCCATTCGGGGGTCCCTGCTCTTTCCATTCTCTGGGCCCATGTCCTACCAGAGACCCTTGCATCAGCTGCCTCCCCTCGGACCCCGCAGCCTCTCACCGCTTGGAGCTCAAGCTGTAGGGCAGCCGGGAACGAAGGGGTCTGCACAGCTCACAGCCCCACAGCCTGAGAAGGAGCACTCTGGTGCTAGAGACAGAGGTGAGGGTCCCAGCTTGCAGATCCCTGGGGAGGGAGGAATGGGGAAACCCGGTCTGGGGGTCGGTGCCTGGGAATGGCTCTGTGCTGTGGTTTGGGCCTGGGTGTCTCCATCCCCAGGATGGTACCTTGTGTGGCTGCCCCAGTGACTGTATTGCAGTGGACGTCCATTGTCTCCCTGTGAGCGCTCAGCCTGAAAACCTCGCTGTCCTGGCTGCAGTTCCCTGTGATGAGCCGCGTCTGGACAGCTGCAGGGCGGGGTGGGGAACGACAGAGCCCCTCACTGTGAAACCACTTTCCTGGGAATCCGTCCCGGCTGGGCCAGCTCCACGCCCCTCCCACGCCACTTGGTGCGGCGGGGCTTCAGGGCTCTTCCCCACTGGGGGAGGGGGAAGTTTGGAGCTCCCCCTTCTGAGTCCCATTGGCCACCCCTCCGTGCCCCTTCCCACATTCTGTCTGTGTCTCCCTGGGGATGCTGTGCCCAGCAAGGGAAGTACCCCCCAGGGGCGGCGGGGCGTAAAGCCCCTATGCTGGATTGCCACGTGTTGTATTTAAACCCTTCTCAAGCAGTTGCTGTTGCTCCGGGGAGCACGGGCAGGGCTGGGCTCTATTTCCTGGGCCGGGTCAGGGCAGGTCCGTGTCTGTGTTCACCACAGGCTCACGGCCACACAGATATTTCGGCTCCAACTTCCAGTGCATTTGGGGCCCAGTGTAGAACCCCGGATCTCCCGGCAGCCAGCAGGCAGCGCTGAGAGCCACCCATCCTCCCCTCACCCATAGACTCTGTTGTCACATTCTGTGTCATCCTCCCTGGAGACCTGCGCGCAGTGGCCAGTGCGGCCTCCTCCACGCTCTGCAGTAGGACGTCCACGGCCGACGCCACCTCCCCCTCACTCATGCTGTCCCAGACAGAGGTGTTGTTCATGATGGCGCTGAAAGTGCGAATCTCTCCCTGAGGAGAGGAAAGGAAACACCTGGAAGCGAGGAGTCCGGGGGCTCAGGCGCCACGTCCCATGTGTTCACAGGGGACAGCGACGTGTCTTAGGGACATCGGGTGTCACAGCCTCTCCCAGCTCAGGGGCTGCAGTGCTCTCAGATGGGAACCCTTTACAAAGCCAGGAGGGGCTGGAACCCTTTGTCATTCCTTCTTCGTCCCCCGCTCTCCCATCCCTCCCTCCCAGGGCATAACATTGTCACAAGCCCATGGCTGCCGAGGTCAGAAAGGTATGGCAGAGCGGGGAGAGAGCCCAGATCCTGCAGCCTGAAAGACCCAGTCCCTGGCTGATGAGCTGAAGGAGAATCCCCATTAACTGTTAGCAGTATGGGGCTTCTGATGCACAATACAACAGTTCTGAACACTAGAGGGTGGACAAAGACACGTGCGCACACCCCAATAGAGGGCGTGTGCCCATATCCACCAACACCACTAGGGGGGCGTGTTCACACACACACACACACACACACACACCCACCCACCCACCCACCCACTACAGGGCGTGTGGACGCACACAACCCTCACCACCAGAGGGCATCTGAATGTGCCCACACCCACCCACACCACTAGAGGACACATACGCACTCACACACACACCAGTGGAGGGCACAGATATTTTCTGAAGAGTATCTGTCACCCGCAGTGAGACTCCTAAACCGGCTTAGCAGCAGGCAGGGCTCCGGGCTGCGGGGCACACGGGGGGGGCCCTAGCCAGCAGGGCACATTCAGGGTGTGGAGCTTCTCACCTCTAGAGATAATGCCGCACTCCCGGCTCCACACGTCGATGTCAAAATCTCCAAGGTCGAATTCAGGAAAGAGCAAAAGCTGCTGCTGCTGCTCAGCTCTCCCTGCAGAGACCAGGGCAGAGGGTGAGTTCTGCAGGCACTGCAGGGCGAACGTGCAGGGGCCTGATCCTGACACCCTTAATTGTGTGACTGAAGCTTTTCAGGATCAGGCCCTAGATCCCTGAAGACTGTATCAGACTTGCGCAGCCCAGGACACGCCCGCTGGGCTGTTACCGCAGTGAGATTCATGCGGAGAAACGGAACAGGTGCGGGTGTGTAAGAAGGTCAGAAGAATAAACAGGGAACAAAGTGCTGAACTTGGAAGCGGAAGGTAAGAGAAGGATCAGGGAACCCACAACTCGATGGGGGGATGTCATACAAAAGGATTTGATGAGCTGCAGAGTTTCTGAGGAACTGCTCCAAGACAGAGTAGACGGGACAAGGACTTGAACAGCTGATTGCACGTAGATGGGACCAGCCTAGGAGGAGGAAGAGGAGGAGGAGGATCGGGTCCCAGCTATGAAAGGAACAAACCCAGCAGTGCCTTAATCTTGGCTGGGGTTTGTAGGCCCTACCGAAAAACCAATAACAAAGGTTTTTGTCTGGGACTTTCCATATTGGTGGCACAAAACACAGGGGAAAAATCCCCACCAAATGAAGGATGGGTTCAAAGGTACCTGCAGAGGGCAGTTCCTGCGCCTCTCTTTGATTCTCTCCAGCTCAGCGCTGCTGTTGTAGCAGGGGTCTTGGAGCAACAGGAAGAGAGGAGCAGATATTAGCGCTTTCACCGCAGATTTTCATATCAACTGGCTCCTGCTTGAGGGAAAATCCCCTTGTCCTCCAGCCCCGCTGGCTGCTCTCTGTCTACATGCTGCGCTGCCAACAGTTTAACAAGCGGCTGCTTTAATAAAACTTCCTCCCTTCCTGCCCATCTCACTCCGTGGCTCTGTCCCCTCCATTTACACTGCGCTTTGCCCCGCCCTCCTGCTCCCGTCCCCTGCTTCCCGCACATGACTCTGGGCACCTGCCCCCTCCAGCTGGTCTGAGCATGTGGTAAGATGGCCGGATGAATTTGTTGGCATTCCTTCTACAAACACAGAGGCATTGGCAGCCCCAAGTCTGTGCGTTAGCACTAGAGGGCGCCCCTGAGTGTGAGGGTGGGGAGAGAAAAACAGGGTTACTTACCAGTAACTGTTGTTCTTCGAGATGTGTTGCTCATATCCATTCCACTATAGGTGTGTACGCGCCCCGTGCACAGATTCCTGGAACTTTTTTCCCTTAGCTAGCTCCGTAGGGTTGGCTCAGACGTCCCCTGGAGTGCCGCGCTCATGCCGTGGTAGATAGGGCGCTGCCGACCCTGCGGCCCCTCAGTTCCTTCTTTCTGCCGACTCCAACAGTAGGGACGGAGGGTGGGTGTGGAATGAACATGAGCAACACATCTCGAAGAACAACAGTTACTGGTAAGTAACCCTGTTTTCTCTCTTCGAGTGATTGCTCATATCCATTCCATTATAGGTGATTAAATAGCCATACCTTGGAGGTGGGTAGGAGTCAGCATTGAGCTGGTCTCGCCAGTACTGCCCTGCCCACGTCCTCTCTCGCCTGCTGTACGATGGCGTACTGGGACGTGAAGGTGTGCACCAACAACCAGGTCGCTGCTCTGCAGATGTCCTGCAGGGGGACCCTCTCCAAGAAGGCCGCCGATGAGGCCTGGGCTCTGGTTGAGTGTGCTGTCACAGTTCCTGGAAGCGGCACCTTCACCCGCTCGTAACAGGTCCTGATGCAGGTGGTGATCCAGGTGGAGATGCGCTGGATGGAGACGGGTGAGCCCTTCATCCGGTCCACCACTGCCACGAACAACTGTGTTGACTTCCGGAACGGACTGGTCCGCTTGATGTAGAAGGCTAAGGCTCATCTGACATCCAGGGAGTGCCATCTCCACTCCTCCTCCAAACCGTGCGGTTTAGGAAAAAACACGGAGAGGAAGATATCCTGGTTATAATGAAACTGAGACATCACCTTAGGCAGGAATGCTGGGTGGGGTCTCAGTCGGACCTTATCTTTATAGAAGACCATGTAGGGGGGCTCCGAGGTCAAAGCTCTTACCTCGGAGACCCTCCTAGCCGATGTAATGGCCACCAGGAAGGCTACCTTCCAAGAGAGGACGAGCAGCGGGCATGTGGCATGTGGCCTTGGGCTCGAAGGGGTGGCATCCAATGTGGCCCCTATGAACTCTATGCGCCGCACCGGGGTGAGAGTGGACTTCTGTTCATTTATGAGCAGCCCCAGTCTGGTGCATGTGGCGCAGGTAAGAGCCAGGCTGTTCCTCACATGGGCCCTGGACTTGCCCCGCATCAGCCAGTCGTCCAGGTAAGGGAATATCTGGACCCCTCTGCAGCGCAGGTGGGCGGCTACCACTGCCATGCATTTTGTAAACACCCTTGGCGCGGACGAAAGGCCAAAGGGCAGGGCCACAAACTGGTAGTGGCTTCCAGCTACCATAAACCTTAAGAACTTTCAGTGACCTGGAAGGATAGTGATATGAAAATACGCGTCCTTCAGGTTGAGGGCAGCATACCAGTCCCCTGGATCTAGGGCAGGAATAATGGAAGCTAGGGAAACCATATGAAACCTGGTGCGCCTGACAAACTTGTTCAGAGGTCTGAGGTCCAGAATAGGCCTCAGGCCCCCCTTGGCCTTGGGGATTAGGAAATACTGTGAGTAGAAATCCGTTCCTCGTTCCTGTGAAGGAACCTCCTCTACCGCACCGAGCGTGAGGAGGGAGTTGACCTTCTGTATGAGGAGTTGGTCATGAGAGGGGTCCCTGAAGAGGGACTGGGTGGGGGAAGAGTTGGGGGGAAGGCCGTAAGTTGTAAGGCATAGCCCCTGAGGACTATGCCAAGGACCCATTGGTCCATGGTAATGGCTTCCCATTCGGCGTAGTAAGGTTGAAGCCTGTGGATAAATAACTTGGAGCGATCCAGTGGGGACGGAGGAGTACCACCCTCGTGCACCCCGTCAAAATCTTTTATTGGCAGTATTGCCCTTGCTTGGGCCTTGCTGAGGCCCCATGGAGGGCCCTTGACGGTCACGGCGACTGGGCGCCCGGTACTGATCCCGACCCCTCCTGGGCTGAGCGGGTCTGGGAGGCAGCCTTGGTGGAGGCTGCGGTTGCCTCTGGGCCTGAGGGTGGGCCTGGCACCTCGAGGCCTGGGAGGTGTATAGCCCTAGGGACCTCAGGGTGGCTCATGAGTCCTTTAGGGCGTGGAGCTTTTCGTCCGTCCTCTCGGAGAAGAGACCAGTGTAATCAAAGGGGAGGTCCTGTATAGACTGTTGGACCTCCTGGGACAGGCCGGAAGCTTGTAGCCAAGAGCAGCGGCGCATGACGATGGCCGAAGCGATCGCCCTGCTAGCAGCATCCGCTGCATCACTAGCCGACTGACGTGCTGCCTTAGCCACCGCCACCCCCTCCTGCGATACCGTGGCGAAGTCTGCGGCCTGGTCCGGGGGCAACCCGAGGAGAACCTCTTCAGAGAGGACTAGAGGTTCAAATTGTACTTCCCCAGGAGGGCTTGATGGTTTACGACCCTCAGCTGTAGGGCTGCAGTAGAATACATTTTACGCCCGAAAAGGTCCAGCTTTTTGCTGTCCTTGTCCTTCGGGGTGTTGCCGTGGCTCTCCTGGCGATCCCGCTGGCTCACTGCATCCACTACGAGCGAACCTGGGGCGGGGTGCGTATAAAGGAACTCAAACCCCTCCTTAGGTACATAGTATTTGCGCTCAGCGCCTTTCGAAGTAGGGGCCACTGAGGAGGGGGTTTGCCAGAGGGTCTTGGCTATCTTCATCATCCTCTCATGAGTGGGAAGGGCCAGTCGTGATGGGCCTGCTGTCTCAGAAACCCCAAAGAGGGGGTCCTCCTCCTCCGACAGTTCTTTAATTTCCAGACCGAGATTGGTCCTGATGGGCCCGGAAGTCAAAGAGGGGGCCTTATGGTCCCTGGCCGCTGCCTCATCCGGAGAGGAGGAGGAGGATTGAGGAAGGGCCCCTGTAGAAGGTCCTTCCTCAGGGTCAGACTCCTCCTCCGAGGGGTGGCCCTCCTGTGTACAGGTTGGTGGGGGCACTGGTTGGGCCACCGAGGAGTGAACCGTGGTGGTCCCTTGACCCATCTGTGTACCCCAGGGCCCCCAATATGGCCATTGCCAGGGGCCTTGAAGCCATGTAGGTGCAGGCATAGGGACCTGCTGGGTCATTTCCAGGCACCCCCCCCTTGGATCCTGAGCCGCTTGACCAGTGCTTATGGGCCCTGGAAGGGGAACGGCTCCGGGACGATGATGACCTCCGGTGCCGGCGTCTGCAGTGCCGATGAGGAGAGGAGCTACTGGAGGAGCTGTAGCTGGAAAGACCCCTCCGTCTGGAAGACTTATGACGACACTTCCCAGATCTAGAGCGGGAGCGGTGACACCTGTTTCGTCGCGACGCTGATCTGGAGCGCGACGTGTCACGCGGTGCTGAGGCAGGTGGAGCCGGGATGCACGGTGTCGAGGCAGGTGGAGCCGAGGCAGGTGGAGCCGGGATGCACGGTGTCGAGGCAGGTGGTGCCGAGGCGCTCGGTGCTGGGATGCACGGTGCTGAGGCAGGCAGCGTTGCAATTCGATGTCGAGCTGGGCTCTGCACCGGGGTACCGGAGCCCAAGCTAAGGTCCCCGCTCAAGGCAGAACTGTAACGCCTTCGCCTCGAGTGTTTGTCCCTCGACCGCCCTCAGTGCTGCGGTGCCGGGGAGCTCAACGACCTGGAGTCAGAGCTAGGAGGGGAGCCTGCACTCTCGACCCTCCTTGACCGTCTGGGGGGAGACCTCGACTCCCGTCTCTTCCACCCACCGGGGAAACCCAACGCGGGTTTACCCCGAGACACCGGTCCCAGAACCCTCGGCCAAGGGGGGGACGGAGGCATAGGCAGGCCCATGAGGGCGCGTGCCACAGCGAAAGCCTCCGGTGTTGACGGCCTTTGCAGAGGCGCTCCCCCACCCCCAGGAGCTGGGGGAGGCTCTCTGCGAGGAGATGCTGGTGCCGGAGTAACCTCCATGGCACGTGGCTGGGGCATCTCCTGTTTTACCCCCTGCTTTCCCGGCAGCAGAGGGGAGTCCATGTGTGCGGCCTCCCGCCGCTTCTTCTTCGGTGCTGACAGCGGTGCTGGTGCCGGTGTCGGTGGAGCGCTCCGCACCGACGAGACACTCGGTGCCACTGGAGAACGTGACGGCTCGGAGTCCGGGCGGAGCGTGGACTCCATAAGGATCGCCTTCAATCTTGCGTCCCTCTCCTTCTGGGTCCGTGGCTCGAAGGACCTACAGATCCTACATTTCTCTTTTCTATGTTGCTCCCCGAGGCATCGGAGGCAACGGTCGTGAGGGTCACTCACAGGGAAGGATTTTGCACACGCGGTGCAGGCTTTAAAGCTGGTGGAGCCAGGCGTGGCTCAGCTCTAGCCCCTAAGGGCACGATCTCTACAACTTAACTACTTACTAATCACTAAGAAAAACAATGAACAAGAACTTGAATAACAAAGCTATAGAGCTAAGGGAGGCTACTTGCGGTATGCAAGAGGCAGACGTTCCAGCAACCGTCACAGGCGGAAAGAAGGGACTGAGGGGCCGCAGGGTCGGCAGCGCCCTATGTACCGCAGCATGAGCGCGGCACTGCAGGGGGCACCTGAGCCGACCCTACAGAGCTAGCTAAGGGAAAAAAGTTCCGGGAATCTGTGCACGGGGCGCGCACACACCTATAATGGAATGGATATGAGCAATCACTCAGAGAGAGAACTAATTATCCCTGCCCCCTGCCTGCCTCCTAGACTTCCTGGTTTCCATGGACTCTGCAGAGAGACCTGCTGGGTACCTCTGCCCGCGGGGGGGAGAACTCACCTTTACACGTGGTTTGGTTCAGTACCCAGCTCCCGACTCCGGTGGAAGGGATTAGGCCGGCTGGGCACCTACACTGGAAACTCCCGCCGGTGTTGCTGCACAGGGCTCCTGGGCCGCAGATGTCAGAGGATCTGGAACATTCATTAATATCTGGGAGGGGAAATCAGAGAGGCCCCACTGAGCAGCTGTTTTGAATCCCTCACCACAGAGTTGTCATCAGCAGGGTTTTGAACCTGGGACTTTCAGCACCACAGTGAGGTGTACGTTAAAGGAGCAATTCCATTGCCAGGCAGCAGTAGAAAGTTATCTTCCCGATGGACCAAACATTAGAGGGAAACAAAGGGGGTCCACTGAGGCTCACTCAGGGCCCCACTGACACCCGAAACAAGGTGGGGCTGAGACCCTTTGTCATTCCTTAGGAGCGGAGAGTTTTTAGACAGGGAAGGGGACAGAGAGAGCCCAGCAACTCACAGCATCTCTGCTCTCTTCTCCCACCCCTCCTGTTAGAAACAGGACAATCTGCTCTCTCCTCCTCCTCCCTTCAACAGCAGGCCTGGAAGGGGGGGATAAAGAGACCCTGGGGCAGCCCCTCTCCCAGGAGACAGGGGTGAAGAACCCCTCTTGCTGCAGGAGGACCTGAGGTGTGCTGGGGGGTCAGGGGCAGATGTGGGGGCTGCTGCAGGGGGCAGAACTGTTTGCGGGGCTGGGCGAAGGGCATGGAATTAATTAACCAGAAGGTGGAGGTGGTGGATGCAGGGGGGTGGCAAGAAGCTGGACGATCAGCGCCATCAGCAGCCAGAGAGCTCCTATCATGGGACCAAACCACCGTATCCTACCCCTGGGAGAGCAGGCAATGCCGGAGTGGCCACAGGCCTGGATCCCCTCCTGGTGGGTTCTGATTCTGCTCTCCCACTGGGATAAATCTGGAGAAACTATTAGAGTATTTAAGGCTGCTCTGGATTTTACACCAGTATAACCAAGCCCAGAATCTAGTCCAATGGGCCCAATACTCCTTCAATTCACCCCCGCTGGCTGGTTCTAATGAAACCCCTGAGAAAACCCTGGTTTCCACAGGACTGTCCCACCGAATTTAACAATCAAAGGCCTGACTCTCAGCAACACTCAGGCCACACTAGGCTGCTCTGGCAGCGTAACGGCCATTTCAGAATTTGGTGTATTGAAAACTGTGTTAGCCTCACAAGCTCTCACTTTACATCTGCAAGGGGCCTTCCTGCTCCTGTTTACAGGCTGGGGGCCTCCGTGCAGAAGCGTGTGATCTGGTTTTTCAGCAGTCTGTCTGCAAAAGAGGTAACCTAGAACAAAGTGGCGGGAGGCAGAGGGGGGGATTATGCCCATCTGCTGCAGGGAGCAGCCTGCTTTGTCTCTCTCTGTTTTGGGTTCTTGGCTGTTAGGGTTCTGGACTAAAGAAATAACCTTGTGTTCTGCTGCAGCCCGCCAGTGAGAGGATTTTATGCTTCGTTTCCAACTGTGTGCGTGTGTGCTATGAACATAACAGATGGGAGAACAGTCACTGTGGCATCCATGGCTCATTCCCTGGTCCCACAATGGGGCCAATGACTTCAATGGGTCCAAGATTTGGGGAGATTTAGGAGCCCATGTTTGAAACCCAAGGGGTGGAAATGTGGCTGAAATCGCTATCAACTTCCAGTCACAGGGGAACACACCGGCATTGCCAGGCTGGGTCAGTCCATGTACCCCGGTATCCCGACTGCGACAGGTGCTGCAGAGGAAGGTGTAACTGTCCCGCCGCAGCTGTGGGATAATCTGCCCCCAAGGAAGGTCTCTAATAATCAGAGGTTGGCTTAAGCCCTGACATGGGATGTTTTCCTCCCTCCCAGAATTATTGTCCATTAACTATCACAGCCCCAGGTATTGTCGGTTCCCATAGAGATGGCCAGTCCCTCTTTAAAACTCGACTCACTCCCAGCCTGGCTGCCAATCAGTAGCAGAGATTCCACGGGCTAATGTTGCACCGGGTTAAGGGAGTTTGCTCCGTGGGGTTTATCCCCCGTCTAAGCGCCGGGGACTGAGGTGAGCCCGGCCCCCAGCTCTGCGGGAGCAGGCGAGGGTCACGTGGTGGCCTCGTGCCAAAGCTGGCAGAAGCCCCGGTGCAGCGCCAGGCCTGGAAGTGTGTGGGGGGAGGGGGTGTGTCAGCGGGTGGGGGTCAGAGGAGAGCTCACCACGGCAGGTGTTCTCACTCGAGCCCCTGAACGTGGCTTTCCCAGAGCTGGACTCGTATCCATCGATGCAGCTGCAATTGTACCTCCCAGGCGTGTTGGTGCAGTGTGTGTAGTTTCCACAGTCTACCCGGCTCGGCCCCAGACACTCGTCAATATCTGCAACACAGAAGGGGACGCTCTATCCAGTCCTGGCAGGGAGACGTTCCCCGTATCACCCCCTGCACTGAGCTGGGTGATGGAACCCAGGTGACTCAACTGAATTAAAAAATGAAAGGACTGAATCTCAGAAACACTCAGGCCGCACTAGGCTGCTATGGCACCGTAACGGCCACTTGGGAATTTGGTGTATTGAAAATTGTGTTAGTCTCACAAGCTCTCACTTTACATCTGCAAGGGGCCTTCCTGCTCCTGCTTGCAGTCTGGGGCCTCTGTACAGAAGTGTGTGATCTGGTTTTTCAGCAGTCTGTCTGCAAAAGAGCTAGCCTAGAGCAAATGGGCAGGGTGGAGTTATGCCCATCTGCCGCAGGGAGCAGCCTGCTTTGTCTCTCTCTGTTTTGGGTTCTTGACTGTTGGGTTCTGGAGTTAAGAAATAACCTTGTGTTGTGCTGCAGCCGGCCAGCCAGAGGATTTTATGCTTTTTTTCCAACTGCGTGCGTGTGTGCTATGAACATAACAGATGGGAGAACAGTCACTGTGTCATCTATGGGTCAATCACTGTCCCAAAATGGGGCCAATGACTTCAATGGGGCCAAGATTTGGGGAGATTTAGGAGTCCATGTTTGAAGCTTGGTCTCCTAAGGGGTGGAAATGTGGCAGAAATCCCTATCACGTTCCAATCACAGGGGAACACACCGGCATTGCCAGCCTGGGTCAGTCCCAAGGCCCATCTATCCCAGTATCCCGACTGCGACAGGTGCTACAGAGGAAGGTGTAAGTGTCCCGCCGCAGCCGTGTGATAATCTGCCCCCAGGAAGGTCTCTAATAATCAGAGGTCGGCTTAAATCCTGAGGTGGACATTTTACCTCCCTCCCAGAATTATTGTCCATTAACTATCACAGCCCCAGGTATTGTCGTTCCCCATAGAGGTGGCCAGTCCCTCTTTCAAACTCGACTCACTCACAGCCTGGCTGCCAATTGGTAGCAGTGATTCCATGGGCTAATGATGCACTGGGTGGAAGGAGTTTGCTCCATGCAGTTTATCCACCGTCTAAGCACCGGGGAAAGGGGTGAGCCTGACCCCCAGCACTGCGGGCGCAGTCGAGGGTCATGTCTCGTCACAGCCTCCGTGGTGGCCCCGTGCCTTTGCCAAAGCGGGCTGAAGCCCAGGTGTAGCGCCAGGCCTGGAATGAGCACGTAAGTTGCATGCGGGGAGGAGGATTCTCAGAGGGTGAGAGGAGAACTCACCACGGCAGGTGTTCTCACTCGCACTCCTGAACGTGGCTTTCCCAGAGCTGGACTCGTAGCCATCGATGCAGCTGCAATAGTAACTCCCAGGCATGTTGGTGCAGTTTGTGTGTGGTCCGCAGTGTGCCCGGCTCGGCCCCAGACACTCGTCAATATCTGCAACACAGGAGGAAATGTTCTGTCCAGTCCTGGCAGGGAGACGTTCCCCATATTACCCCTGCACTGAGCTGGGTGATGGGACCCAGGCGACGGCGACTCAACTGAATTTAACAATCAAAGGCCTGATTCTCAGCAACACTCAGACCACGCCAGGCTGCTCTGGCAGCGTAACGGCCACTTGAGAATTTGGTGGATTGAAAATTGTGTTAGTATCACAAGTTCTCACTTTACATCTGCAAGGAGCCTTCCTGCTCCTGTTTGCAGTCTGGGGGCCTCTGTTCAGAAAGGTGTGATCTGGTTTTTCAGCAGTCTCTTTGCAAAAGAGCTAGCCTAGAGCAAAGGTGGGGGAGAGGGGGGAGTTATGCCCATCTGCCGCAGTGAGCAGCCTACTTCGTTTCTCTCTGTTTTGAGTTCTTGGATGTTAGGGTTCTGGAGTTAAAAAATAACCTTGTGTTGTGCTGCAGCCGGCCAGCGAGAGAATTTTATGCTTCATTTCCAACTGTGGACGTGTGTGCTATGAACGTAACAGATGGGAGAACAGTCACTGTGGCATCTGTGGGTTAATCCCCAGTCACACAATGGGGCCAAATGGGGCCAAGATTTGGGGAGATTGAGGAGTCCATGTTTGAAACTTGGTCTCCCAAGGGATGGGAATGTGGCAGAAATCCCTATCATGTTCCAATCACAGGGGAACACATCGGCATTGCCAGGCTGGTCAGTCCCAAGTACTATCTACCCAGGTATCCTGACTGCAAAAATTGCAACAGTGGAAGGTGTAACTGTCCAGCCGCAGCTATGGGATAATCTTTACCCAGGAAGGTCTCTAATAATCAGAGGTTGGCTTAAGCCCTGACATGGGATGTTTTCCTCCCTCCCAGAATTATTGTCCATTAACTATCACAGCCCCTTGTACTGTCATTCCCCATAGAGGCGGCCAGTCCCTCTTTAAAACTCGACTCACTCACAACCTCCATGCCAATCGGTAGCAGTGATTCCACGAGCTAATGCTGCACCGGCTGGAAGAGTATTTCCCTGTATCTGCTTTGAATTTGCCACCTTTCTGAGTCAATGAAATCCATGCCCTGCCCCCTTGCTCTCTTGTCTTTTTATAGCTCGTGATTTTCTAAACTAATCTTGTGATTTCTTTGAATGTTTGGGATCGTCGTCACCGGAAACTCACTGAAGCCAAATGAAGTGTGTAGCTGTGCAGGGATGCATCTAAGCATGTGCTTTGCTGAAGCGGGGGGCTCAGTGAGCACAAACAGGGACCAGCAGAGAGAGATTTAGCAGCTGCCAGCCTCTAGCATCCCCTGGTGGAGAAGACACCAGCACCTGGGTATCCCCTGCCAGGGGACTTATGATGGAGCATGGGCCAGCTTCACCAGCCCAAAGAGGTCTCCGATTCCACTGGACTGCCAGCACAGAGAGACCCCTCTGTCTGTGCCCTGGGCAAACTCCTGTCTGCACTGCCCTGGGAGAGCGACATGGAGCTGGAGTAGAGAGAGCACGTGGCCTGGTACAAGGCCTGGGCCCTGAACTAAAGTCAGCAGAAGTTACGCTCTGAGCAAATGTCAGGCCCTGTCCAGAGGCAGAGGCTTGCCTGCAAGTTCCCGTCCGGTACGTGAACTCGGCACCAGTGGTACTGGCATTGCTAAAACACACTGACTATGTCAACACATTCCCGCAGGGCAGCGCAAGGAACACCCCAGCCAGGCACGATAGGATGGTTTGACAGAAGGGATGAGCAGTGATGCTTGGTCTGAAACATCAGGAGGAAAGTACAAAGCCAGGCGGTGAATAGGGATGTTTTGGCTGAAGCGTCGGGAGAAAGGTACCAGGGCAGGTAACAAACACCTCGTGACACATGGAAGGTGCTTCGTGAGTTGTTTACCCCAGATTGTTTGTCTCAGTCTATAGATGTCGGGGAATCTCGCCTTAACCCTTTGTCTGCCATAGGGGGCAGTGGAAAGTCCTGCCACTCGCTGAGCTGGTCCATTGTCACGGGCACACAGGTATTAATGTCCCTGCAGCGTCTATGGGGTTAGTACCTGTTTAGTCGGCAACACACCTGGCTGAACGCCTGCCCCACTGAACCGACTCTGTGTCTGTCTGGGCAGTTCGATCGAGGTCTGCCAGGCCGGCTACTGGCCAGAGCCGGGTCAGCACAGAGAGGACAGACACGCAGCCAACAGCTGACAACACCCGTGTCCTGCACCATGCTGCTGGAAGCCAGGGTGTCTGAGGGAAGCCTGGGGCTGGGCTGGCAATGCCACTCACAGCACGTGCCCCGTACAGCGCTGCCCAGGGGAGCTTGGGGAGTGGGAGTGTCCCCCAAACTAGCAGCCGCATCCTCTAGAGGCCATGGGTGAGCACGGCTGCCTGGCCCCAGCGGGAGCTGAAACACTCGGAGACCTGGGGTGAATTCAACAATGCTTCAGCCCAATTCCTGGAGCCGTGCCTGGGGCCACTTCCCAAGCTCAGGGAGGGTGGGCGGGGGCACTGGCTGCCCGGATGCTGTGTGCTGGGGCCAGCGAGGGTCCTCCCCTCTCCTGGTGTATCCCTGCAAACCTGGGGGTTTATTCTCAATCCAAACACCCAGAGCAGGGGAGATCCTGGCCCCCTTGCGCTGTGGGAGTGGTCGAGGGTCACGGCTGATCACAGCCCCAGTGCCTGGATCGGGCGCCTTTACTACAGCTGGGAGCAGTGTCTGGTGCAGCACCAGGCCTGGAATGAGCGCGGAGGTGCGGGGGGGTCTCAGCAGGGCACAGTGGGGGACCAGGGACAGCTCACCCTGGCAGGTGTTCTCACTCACACCCCTGAACGTGGCTTTCCCCGGGCTGGACTCGTATCCATTGATGCAGCTGCAATAGTAACTCCCAGCCACGTTGGTGCAGTGTGAGTGGGGTCCGCAGTCTGCCCGGCTCGGCTCCAGACACTCGTCGATATCTGCAATACAGGAGGGAAGACTCTGTCCAGTCTTGGCATGGAGATGTTCCCTGTATCACCTCCTGCACTGAGCTGGGTGACAGGACCCAGGCGACTGGAATCCTGTTGAATTTAACAATCAAAGGCCTGATTCTCAGCAACACTCAGGCCGCACTAGGCTGCTCTGGCAGCGTAACGGCCACTTGAGAATTCCCTGCCCTGAACGAGGGGCCGCCCCAGCTGGTGTGGAGCAGCTTTAGGGGCCCTGCCCCCACCCTGTTCCCAGACCCTGATGTAGGAGCCATGGCCAGGGCTCCCTGCGCTGCAGCTATTCTCTGCCCCCAGGGCTCATGGGAGGCAGATCAGGGGCGTGGCTCGGGTGCCCTGCACTGTGGTATTCCCTGCCTCCCAGGCCCATGGGGGGCAGAGCGCACTGAGCTATTCCCATGACCTGCACATAAGGCCCCTTCCCAGGCTCAGGGGGGCACTAGCAGCCCGGATGCCGTGTGCTGGGGCCAGTGATGGTCCCCTTCCGTTTCCCTAGTGCTTCTCTGCAGCACAAGGAGTTTGCTCTGTGGGTCTCTTTCTAACTTGGGGGGTTTATTCCTCATCCAAGCGCCAAGGAGAGGGGTGAGCCTGGCCCCCAGCTCTGCAGGAACAGACGAGGGTCACGTCTCATCACAGCCTCAGTGACGGCCTCGTGCCTTGGCCAAAACTGGTGCAGTGCAAGGTCTGGGCTGAGCATGTGAGGTGGAGGGAAGGGAGATCTCAGCAGGTGGGGGCCAGGGGAGAGCTCACCACGGCAGGTGTTCTCACTCGCGCTCCTGAACGTGGCTTTCCCAGAGCTGGACTCGTAGCCTTCGACGCAGTGGCAATAGTAACTCCCAGGCGTGTTGGTGCAGTGTGTGTTGGCTCCGCAGTCTGCCCGGCTCGGCCCCAGACACTCATTAATATCTGCAACACAGGAGGGGACGTGACGTCCACTGAGTTGGGCAGCGGGACCCAGGCGACTGGGCCTCTGAGCGGTGAGTGAATAATGCCACGATTCTCAGTTCCCCATTTATGTCGCAGGAATGTCTGACCCCGCCCTTGAGCGCCCAGCCCCGGGAACGGAAGAGTCGGCTCCACCTGCACCCAGATCCCCCATGTGAGGGGAGGGTGGGGGGATGTCCCCTTGGAGCTCTAGGCTCCCTGTGTGTTGGGGGAGGGAGGAAGAGAAGCTGAATCCCCTCTGTCCTCCTCTCCCCATGGATCCCTGCACATGGGGGGAGGCAGAAGGTGTAGCTGGCTGCCCCTTTCTATTCCTCTAGGTAGGGATCTGTGGGGCCTCTGCCACCGGGGCTGATTAAGGGCCAGGCTGGGGTTCAGACTGGTCCATATGATAGGCCCCCCCACAAACTGTGCCCAATCCACAGAGCCCAGGACTCCTGGCTCTTTAGCCCCAGCCGCAGCAGCTCCTGCTCCTAGCTCTGGAATCCCCTGGTTGAATTCCCCAGGAGGGCAGCCCTGACCAGTGCTGGTGCCCCCTGTTCCCCAGATGGGC
This sequence comes from Emydura macquarii macquarii, assembly GCF_026122565.2. Classification (NCBI taxonomy): domain Eukaryota; kingdom Metazoa; phylum Chordata; order Testudines; family Chelidae; genus Emydura; species Emydura macquarii. Next base: position 23,809 of record NW_027132254.1, read on the forward strand.
TGAACCCCGCCCAACAGGCTGTAGAGTTGGCTGCTCTGGCCCAGCCCCCCAAGATCAAGGCAGGAGCCCCGTTACCGTCACAGCTGGCTGTTGGATCGCTGAAGATTGGATTCCCACTCGGCTGGTATCCGTCCCGGCAGGTGGAGTGGGTGCTGTTCACACACTTGGCGTTTGGCAGGTGTGACAGGTGGTTGCTGCAGCTCTCAGAGGTACCTGGAGGGGCGAGAACAGCCGGACAGGGTCAACCAGCCCAGAGCGGCTCCCCCCAAACACACACAATGGGACCGACTCCTTTCACACGCCCCATTGGCTGATTCTTATCCCTGGGCGCCTGGCAAACAGCTCTGCCGCCATCCACCGCCTGGCAGCAAGATTCTCCAACTGCACAGGAGGCCTGGACTCCCCGGGTAGTGCAAACGGGACGAGCCACCAGGGCCTGGCCTCGGTTCACATGAAACATTTTCAATTTCACCCAATTTTTCTCTTCTCCGCGGCGGTTGCGGTCACTCTCCTTAGCCTCAGTTTCAATCTCAAAAGTCGCTTTGAACCAGAAAATGGGAATTTCTCTTTTAAAAAATTATTTCATCTCCCTCCCCCCCAGTTTTTTTCCTAATAAAAACAAACATTCCTCTGATCTGAACTGGAGCTGGGAAGGGAAGCTGAGGGCTACACAGGGCACCTTCTCCTCTCTCCTGCACACACCTACCCTGCTCCAGTCAGGTGTAATGCAGGCAGGGGCTGCGTGTTGCTGTCCAGGACAGCTGTGTCCTCACCCACATTCCCATCCTGGGCTTCCTCATTTCCACAGCTCTGCTCAGTCCTGACCCAGACCCCCTGCTCCTCTAGCCCTGCGATTCCCCCGCAACCACCGCCACAGCAGTGCCCCTCAATCTCCATTCACAGCCTCCTGCTGTCCCAGCCCCGAGCTCCCCGCACATGCAGAGTTGTGGCATCACATCTCAGTGCCACCCTCTGGGCCAGCCTGCTGGTTTCCAGCTATGGCTGTCTGCACTGCCAAGCCTTGAGTAGGGGGCGAGGCCTAGTGACACCATGAGGAGATGGCTCAGTGCGGCGCGGCAGAAGGAGGAATCCTGGTTAGAAGACGGTGTGTCTAGGGTCAAGGTAGAACCTTTAAGCAGAGGGGGTGAGGGAGACTGAATGGACAAATGGATGTAGAGGGACTAAAGCTCACACACGGAGGGGCCAGATCTTCAGCGGGTGTAAGCTGGCATCACTCCTTTAACGTCAATGGAGCTCTGCTGATTTACTCAAGCTGGGATGTGGCCCGTAAACTTCCCAGTTCTGAAGAGTCTGGGTTTTCCCTTCTGTTGACAAACCGTACAGCCAGCTGCTCGACTGCACTTTGGTTGGTTGTGCAATACATTCAAGAGACCAGATAACCAGCACCAGTCAGGTTCATTGCTAAAAGTCAGTAACAGGATATTACAGGGGAAAAGGTTCAATACAGCTCCAGTTTCCAGGAACCCATCTCGTGCAGCAGTGTTGAATTCACTGTACGAAGAAGGCTTGCTTCCAAAGTCACACCCCTAAAGCTGTCCTTTTTATACCAAAGCTCTTTACAAGGAAAAAGGTACCGTAGCCATCCTCTGAGGTTAGTCTTAACCAACCATCTTTCTACCTTATTTCTCTTGTATCAGACTGTGCCCCTTATCTCTTTGTTCTGGACACATGCATGGAGCAAGAGTGCGACGGCAGCTGCTCGGCTTGTCCCATGTATATTGTCTTTATCTTTTGGACATTCCAGTGAGAGTAACTCCCTGCCTGTTCCTTGGTAGAACCCCCTATGTTCTGATCCTGGCAGTTTTCCTGGCTACTTAAGCTAATGCAAGGTGTTATGGGATCCTTAGCAGAGGTGAACAAGATTATAGAAAAACAGGCCAGTGTAGGCCATGTAACTGCTAGAAGTGTATATACAATACAATGTTACATGCTTTAAGCACATCCCATCAGTATTAATATATGTAATGTGAATCATACCTATTGATAATGTGATATATTCTATTAGCCCAGCATACACTGGTCAACACTTCAGAAATAGATTTAACCTCCACCTAAACACTCCAGCTATTCCCAGTGATCCAGATCCAATTACTCCCCACCCCCAATTACAGTCTCAGTAATCCCACTGAGAGCTGCCAAGCCTGCGTCAGTTTCATGGCAGAGACACATTCTGTGTGGGGCTCTCATGTGATGGGCACGAACGGGTCACATACAGCATTACATTCTGCCAGCCAGGGAACTTACCCGTCGACGTTTGGGTGCTCCCTGGTGGTGGAGAGGGGAATAGGACGAGGAGGAGAAATACTTGAAAGAAATAAAAAATAAAGATGTGTTTTTTAAATGTTATACACAGAAACAAGCACCAGAATGAGGAAGGGGGGGGGGGGAGAAGGTGTTCTGGCCCCGTCTATGGACCAAATTTTGCTTGTTTACCCCACTGTGATTCTGGTGTAAATCCAGTTAAGTCAATTCTTTCATTAATAACTAGGATTATTGTAGCAATATGTAGGAACTCCAGCTTTGTGCCACGACATAAAACTGGCTTAACCAGCTACCTGGAAATTCCCCTTGTGCAACTGCCACCTCTCACCACGTACAACACTCAGCAGTGTAAATTCCAGCTCGAGGAGTCACACCTGCTCTCGCTCTGATTGACCTTGCATGCTAAAAATAGAAGCGTGGCCGTGGTAAGGGACGTAACAGGAGAGGCTCGCGGCCCGGACTATGATCCCATCCAAGAGAACAAGTACATAAACAGGGGGAGCTAGTCCCTCCCCCCACCACGGCAACACTTCTCGTTGTAGCACGTAGCTAGATGAGAGCTATGTCTTCTCAAGCTGGAACACTCACTTTCCAGCTCCAGTGCAGACATTCCCATAGACCCCTCTGGATTCTCCTACCCCCACCCTTGAGTTCAGCCCATGGCCTTCGTTCCACTCACCCAATGGATACGTGTCACCGCGGGTTCCCATGGTGGCTCAGCCGCTAACGGGAGAGGACAAGCTCTGAGGAGTCTGATCTTTGCAGCCTCCTTATCTTGAAGAAATTGGACAGGAAGGCAAGTTAACTTACATCCTGCTGCATTAGATCGTATCAATCAACAGCACTGCACACAAGACAGCACTGTCTTCTCACCATGCCCTGTTCTCCTTCCTTCTGACTAACCGCATCTCCCACTGTCTGAGCGCCTCTTGACCTGTGCCGGGGACTGACATTGGCGCTGAGAGGGAGATTCCGCATCCCGAGTCAAAGCAGGCCAGCTTGATGACGCTGACTTGGAGCAATTGCTGGGGGAGCATCCTTGCTCTACCCCCAGTGGCCATCTGGTGAGAGATCTTCCTCCACGTACTGGGGACCTCCACCGCCCTTCAGGGGGACCCAACGTGGGCATGCCCCGGGACACTGGCCCCTTCGCCCTCGGCAGAGGGAGGAGCGGAGATGGTGTAGGCAAGGCCAACAAGGCTCTTGCCGCCTGAAAAGCCTCCGGTGTTGATGACGTCGGAAGGGGAGCTCTCCCACTTCCAGGAGTCGGGGGAGGCTCCCTGCTTGGAGATGCAGGCACCGGAGAAGACTTGCCAGGCCGTGGCCGGTGCATCTCCGCACTTGACCCTGCCTGTACCGATGGCGCAGGGGAGTGTCCGCGCTCTGTCTCTTCTTCTTCAGCACCGAGGATGTTGTGTGGTGCCGAGTCGAGCCCTGTGCCATGGGTGCACTCTGCACTGAGGTGACGCTCGGTGCCGAGGTGGAGGGGGACAGCTCAAACACCGGGCGGAGCGCTGCCTCCATGAGCAGGGCTTTTAACAGGATCTCTTGGTCCTCCTGAGTCCCCGGTTTAAAAGCCCTGCATATCTTACACTTGTCTTTCCTATGCTCTTCCCCCAAGCACTTAAGGCACCGGTCGTGGGGGTCGCTGAGCAGGAAAGCCTTCCTGCAGGAGGCTCATGGCTTCAATCCAGGAGACCAGGGCGTGGCCCGGCCGCTCTACGTCCCTGAGGGACTTCTTATCTAACTACACTTAACAACACTTAACGACTACTTAAAACTAACTAAAGTACTTTGAATAACAAAGAGTTCAAAGAAGGGGAATAGTACTTGCTGTGACCAAGGCTAATTCCAGCAACTGTCATGGGCAGAAAGAAGGAACTGAGGGGGCGCAGGGCCGGCAGTGCTTCATATACCGCGGCAGATGCACAGGACTCCAGGGGACACCAGAGCCGGCCCTACGGGGTCTGCTAAAGGGAAAAAAGTTCCGGGAACCGTGCACAGTGGCGTGCACTCACCTGTAGTGGAATGGACATGAGCGATCACTCGAAGAAGAATACACCTGTTTGTCATGATTTGCTCTTGACAAATCCATGTTGGTTATTACTTATTATCCTCTGGGTTTTAATAAATTGGTAGTTTAATCATTTGTTCCAGTATCTTTCTGGGTATTGAAGGTAGGCTGACTAGTCTATCATTCCCCAAGACCTCCTTTTGACCTTTATTTGAAGATAGGAACTATGTTTGCCCTTGTTAGGCACTTCACGCATGAGTTCTAGGAGATAATAGTGCAGAGATTGCTTCAGCTAATTTCTTAAGTACTCTAGAGTGAATTTTCTCAGGCACTGATGACTTGCTTATATCTAATTTATCTAAATATTCTTTAGCTCCTAACTGATCTGTTATTTCCCTATTCTGGCTAGTGTTCCCACAGGGCAGGGTCTTAAAGGAGGTCACTCCCCTGGACTCGGGCTCTCCAGTCGTCCCATCCAGGTGTCCGTAAGCTCAGGTGAAAAAAGGCAGAGAAATACACTCAAGCTCCTTCTTCTGTGATCTCGCTCGTGTTGGTCTGACCAGGTCGCCTTTTCTTGTGGTCCCCCCCACCACATAGGAACAGCTCTGGGCCAAACAATGTAACAAACATGCTTCTTCCATTATAGATGAATCTTCCACTGACAAAAAACACTGCACATGCTTGTGGGTTTTGCCCATATAAAGTCCATTTCTGCTCAGTGACTTCCCCTTCCTCAAGTATTTGCCGGTGGCTGGCTCTGACCCGTCTGGATTGCAGTGAGCAGAGGGCTGTTGTTCACCTGCCTTATTTCCTCCTCTGTCTGCTTTTGAACACAATGCCAGTGGCTGAACAAATTTCTTTGCTCTTCTGTTTGCCGTTGCTGGAACAGCCAGTGAAAGTGACTGGGGAATAGCAACAGGGATATTTGCAACGTGCCCTGCAGGTCTGAGCCTCTGATCCACTCAGCTCCATTTGTACGGACATCAGCTCCATGTCCCGAGGGAGGGAAGGCCCCAGTATCCAGCTTTCCCTCCAGCTCCAGCATAGGAGGCAGGGCAGTGACAGACTATAGGGACCATTAACGCTGGCTGAGGTTTAAATCAGCTCCCAGGCTGCTCCAGTCCCCAACAAGGCTGGTTTAGTACCCTCCAGTGAGCTTCTTCCTACAGGCATTTTCTCTCCAACACTGTCTCAGGGCCAGCAACCTCAGCTTCTTTCTCTCTTCAACCCCTGCTATGTATGGTCAGCCATCCATAAACTGTCTGATTGTCAGGCTCCTTTAGGCAGAGAGGAGTCCCCTTCTGCACTCCTCTGCTCCCAGCCTGGAACTGAACCGCTGACACTGAGGCCAAGCAAGTCCTTTTATCTGGGCCAGCAAGTCCCTGACTGTCTGTTGCTCACTCCTCTAGCGCTGGGAGGACCAGATCTTTGTGGTTTCCAAAATGACTGGTCCAGAGACTCCTCTCTAGGCAAGTTTAGAGGACTCACCTTCGCAGCTCCTTTCCTCTCAGCCCGCTGCTTCTCGGGGTTAGGGTGCAGTCAGACCACGAGATCCCCAGCAGGGAGCCACAAAGGCCAAATACATCCTGTCACAAACCACCTCCTGACTACCCTAGCCAGTCTGTCCCCGAGGAGCCTGGTCCCCCTTCTATTGTACAGCCCCCTCTGCCCACAGAAGGTGGACCAATGTTCCACAAAACCCAAACCCTCCTCCTTCCATCACTTACCCAGCCAGTGGCTCACTTCCATAATCTTCTGCATTCTGTCTTCCTTTGCTTGTAACACATAGCAGATGGCTTGGACATTCTTCTTCAGCACACTTCCAAGTGCCCAGAAGTCATCTACTATCTGTGAGACGTCCCGCGATGCAGTGTCATCAATGCCGATATGAACTGTTGAAGTAAACTGTGTAGGCCTTAAACTTTGGTCAAGAAAAGTATGTCTGATGGGTAAGGGGGGATAGAATAGCTGGGAAGTGTAGCTGTCTGAAGCACCAAAAGCTTGTGCTGCAGTTTCTCTCTCTTTGTAACCTTGTTTGATAAGAAAATGAATGTAACCTAACACTGAATGTAACCTAACACTGCTATAGTCCTGCTTTGAGCAGGGGGTTGGACTAGATGACCTCCTGAGGTCCCTTCCAACTCTAATATTCTATGATTCTATAATAATATGCTCTTTTTGCCTGGAGACAGAGACCCGTTACTGACCAGATGAAATTCTGTCAGTAACCCTCTCTCCTGCAGTTGCTTCTACTAAATAAAAGTGCCTCGTGTCTCTGATGAGACTCAACTAAAAGCGCAGAGTTAAGCTTTGTTTCTTCCACAGAACCATCAGCAAGCAAGATTGATTTACTTTCAATTTGGGTCAAGCTCCGGTGGCCAGTCAGATGTTTCTGGAATTCCAGACACTCCGGCACACCTGGGAATGGCATACATCTGCCTCCTGCCTGCATGACATCATCCGCGTGGTGTGTGCGAGGTCACGCTGCACCGGGAACGTCATTTAAGAGCCCACAGTCCCACCTGTGGCCAGCATGACCTCATATGCACGGTGCATGTGAGGTCATGCCGCATGGGGAATGCCATTTCCAAGAGCATGCTGCCCTGCTCCCATAGACCTGACTTGGATGTAGCACATGAACATGGTGTGACGGAGCAGTGTGCTGTTCACAATGGTGTCCTTTATCTGATCCTGGACAAAACCACCTCCAGTTTTTTCCCAGAACCGGATGGGAGACAAACCAGCCCAAAAGAGACTGCCTGGTATGAAACCAGACAAGTGCCCTCCCTCGGCCAAGCTGTCATCCACACATGTCTTGTACACCTCCCCGTTTCCTTTAATCCGCTGGGTCTCGAAAAGTCTCTTCCAAAGTTTCCATACTCAGGACCTGGTGCATCATGCGTCCATCTTCTATTCAGACAACACTGCATACTCTTTGGCCACATAGACTTAATTTATGCTCAGTGAATTCCCCTTTCTCAGGTGTTTCCTGGTGGCTGTTCTGTCTGCATTGCGGTGAGCAGTAGGGTGCTGTTCAAGAGGTGCCAGAGGAGGAAATAAAGCAAATTAACAACACGTTCCCAGTGGCTACATACATTTCCTGGACTTTCAGTTTGCCAGTAGCCAGTGGAGTGCTGATGGCATTGTATGCAGGCTGAGCATTAATCAGGGGGCCATTAGATTGTCCTGCCAACAAAGGCTTTGTTCTCTTAACGTTACATCGGATCCAGAACTTCCTCATTTGAGCGGCTGCTTGCAGACAAGTGTAAACTCCCCAGTCCCTGCCTGAGTGGGAGCTAGCACAGCTGTGCCGAGCAGATGTCATGAAGATGCAAGTTATGAATGTAGAAATACAATTATTCCCTACCTCTTATGTTCTGATCGCCAGTAACAATCACAGGCTTGGGCCTCAGCTGCTCTACATTTGTGGAGCTCCATGGAAGTATACGGAGTTATACTAATTTATACCAAGTTTCTGGCCCTTCATCCTCAAGATATATAGATGTGTATGTATCCCTGCCCTGCCCCTGGCCCAGCCAGTCTCCTCCCCACCCCTAGCATTGACCTCAGATATGCAGAGCACCCCCTGCAGGCCACAGTGGAGCATTCCACTGCAGCAAAGAGCTGTGGGGAGCATGATCCCCGCTGGGAGTTGGTTGAAGAAGCAACTGTAGATGAGCCATTGTCTAAGGGCTTGTCTATATGGAAAAGTGTTACCAGCTACGCCTATACAGGTCTCGTTATCCCTGTCTGATCCAGAATGTGGACAAGCTTATTCCATTTCGCCTAAATGCCTTCCCAAGTGACAGAAGCTAAACTGAATAAATGTGACACTTATACCACACGAGGGGTTAAACTAGGATAAGAAGTTCAATTTAAATTCACAGCTTAGTTCATACCAGTATAACACTGCCATGTAGAAAAGGCCTATCAGTGACCACAAGGGAGCCAGATCTCCAACTGGTGTAAAGAGCATTGTTCCATTGGAGTCAATGGGATCAGATTCCCCAGCTGGTGAAAATCAGCACCACTCCATTGGGGTCAACGCACCCATTTACACCAGCTAAGGATCTGGCTCTATGCAATAAGCTTCCCCATGCTCAGAAATGGAATGTGCCCAGCATGATTTCCTTGACCTAGAAAGAGGAAAATTCACTAGAATGAGGAAGCGCATCAGAAATGACCTTAATGGCTAAACTGAAGAAACTCTACTGACTCTGTGCAGAGGCTGCTGGAACCAAACCATGGAGCTCTGCCAGGAGGCAAAGCCCAGACACCCAGGCACCGTGAGCCTCCATGCTTATCCCTGCCTGATGTTCCTATCTTATATACAGAGTGACCTGGACAAATTGGAGGATTGGGCCAAAAGAAATCTGATGAGGTTCAACAAGGACAAGTGCAGAGTCCTGCACTTAGGACAGAAGAATCCTACGTACTGCTACAGATTGGGGACCAACTAGCTAAGCAGCAGTTCTGCAGAAAAGGACCTGAGGCTTACAGTGGATAAGAAGCTGGATATGAGTCAAGGCTAATGGCACATTGGGCTGTGTTAGTAGGAGCATTGCCAGCAGATTGAGGGAAGTGATTATTCCCTTTATTCGGCACTGGTGAGGCCTCATTTGGAGTACTGTACCACGTTTTGGGCCCCCCACTGCAGGAAGGATGTGGACAAATTGGAGAGAGTCCAGTGGAGGGCAATGAAAATGATGAGAGGGCTGGAGAACATGACTTATGAGGAGAGACTGAGGGAACTGGGCTTGTTTAGTCTGCAGAAGAGAAGAGTGAGGGAGGATTTGATAGCAGCCTTCAACTACCTGAAGAGAGGTTCCAAAGAGAATGGAGCTAGGCTGTTCTCAGTGGTGGCAGATGACAGAACAAGGAGCAACGGTCTCAAGTTGTAGTGGGGGGAGGGTCTAGATTGGATATTAGGAAAAAGTTTTTCTCTAGGAGGGTGGTGAAGCACTGGAATGGGTTACCTAGGGAGGTGGTGGAATCTCCATCCTGAGAGATATTTAAGGTGTGGCTTGACAGTCCTGGCTGGGACGATTTAGTTGGGGTTGGTCCTGCTTTGAGAAGGGGGTTGGACTAGATGATCTCCTGAGGTCCCTTCCAACCCTAATATTCTATGATATCCCCTCATCGCCACACCCTCTGCACTGTTCTTGTTCCTGGTTTTGTTTACCCTTGTACAATCCCCTGTGCTCCACACCCCACCCACGTCCCTGGCCTTGTCCAATAACCCCACCCCTGTTTTATGTCCTAGCCTAATCTTCCCCTTGTACAATCATCCACAGCCCCCATCCCACCAAGGTCCTGGGTCTTATCTGCCCCATGCCTCCTGCTCTGCCCATGTCCCAGCTTTGTCTGCAGCTTGTACAGCCATCTCTGTGCCCCTCTCCAGGCAGGCGCCTATGCATGGTACGACCTCCCACAGTCTATCCCACAGGCTCCAGCTCTGTGCACACTTCCTGCTCTGCTTTGCTCTCCTGAGTGAATCTTGCTGATCGGCCTGGAAAAACCCGATTTTGGCTGTTCCCTTCCCTGGCCCCTGCCTGTCTGTCTCTCCATCCTTAGCTTGCAAGTTCCTCAGGGCAAAGACTGTCCCTTCTTGCCTCTCTGGAAAGCACCCGGAACATTGCAGGCCACAACAAACAAATCGCCACAATGTACACAGCACAGAATTAGCCAGTGGAACTCACTACCACTGGATGTCAGTGAGGCTGAATTGAGCACGTGGGTACAGGAGGGAGGTGCAGGGGTTCAGGGTGAAGAGGGCACAGTACAGGGATTAGGGATGAAGGGGGGGGTGGGAAGCCTGAGTAGCCTGCAGGGGCCAGGGCAATGGGGGCACGCCATGCCCACGGGGGCCAGGGCACCAAAATACAAGTTCACCCAGGACACCATTTTCCTAAGGCTGGCCCTGCAAAGGATGGAGGGCTTGATTTCAAACAGGCCCCTTTACCCTGACATAAAGGGGCCTTCGTGTAACTAAGAATCAGGCCCTATGTATTTTTATGCATAAAAAGAGCCAGTGACATGAGATAGGATAAAAAAAAGAAACATAAGGGCTCCACCCACTTCTGCTTCTGGGCAGAGAACAATCACTAACTGCCTGGAGGTAGAAACGTCCCCCAGTTCCATAATTGTCCACCTCAATTCAATTCGATTTCAATTCAGGGCAAATCCCAAAGGGACCTGGCCTCTTGCAGACTGAGCCCTAACCAATCAATCTCTGGCAAGATGCTTCAGGTGGTCTGACTGCATTTATTTTATGTCCATCACTGACAATCTTAAGGACATAAGGACGGCCAGACTGGGTCAGACCATTGGTCCAGCTAGCCCAGTGTCCTGTCTTCTGACACTGACCAATGCCAGGTGCTTCAGAGGGAATGAATAGAAGAGGTAAAAAATCTTACGTTTTTGGCACCTACATGACTGCTGACTGTTTAGCAGCATTCCTTGGTACACAGGCTCTGGGATCCGCTGCTCTTCCGATCTTACAATATGTCCATGCCAAGAAAGCTACTGAAACCAAACCTGTGCTGATGGAGGCGATTGCTGAGTGTGACTTCGAATATCCTCATTTCTGATCTTGTCCTGCTGCCTGATGTAAAACAGCTGGCGGAGACAATAAGCAGTGACAACATTGGTCCGGTGCCTTTCAGCCTTCCTCACCCCCCACGTTTCACTTCCATATCAGAGATTTGGTATAACTGTGCTCCTCCGGGCCCAGAGCTTCGAAGCAAGCCTAATGTCAGGATGGCCCCACAGAGTCTCCTGAAGGACTTGAAACACGGCAGCAGCAGCTGCTCTACGAGCTACCAGCATCCACATCTTTTGAGCAGCTCCCAGGACTGCCTCTGATGCTGCCTGAAGATATACCAGCTGCCACCAATGCATGTGGCGTCTTGCCTGAGCAGCTCGGCTATCAGCTGCAGCGATTCACCGACCTGTGCCAACAGGACAATGTCCTTGGTGTATTCAAGATCTCAGAGCAGAGGAGTGTTCAGCTCCATGCCACAAACAGCTGCCTCCTCACACGTATCCAGCAACCAATCAGTGCCGATATAGAATTGTCCACTTAGGGGCAACTTACACCTTCCTCTGACGCGGTGGTGGTGGCCACTGTCCGAGCTGGAATGCCAGGCGAGATGGGCTCCCTGCTCTGATCCAGTCTGGCCATTCCTATGTGCTGACTGATCAAACCAACACCGTGAATTGTGCTGGGCGTACAGAAGAAAGATGGCTCTGGTGGTTAGAGTCCAAGCCTGAGCTGTGGGAAACATGTTCAACTCCCTGCTCTACCAGGGAATCACTGTGTGACCCAGCCTTCTGAGTCTCAGTTTCCCACCTGTAAAATGGAGCTGAAAGCTCTTCCTTAATGCTCACAGGGGTTGTAAACAGGGCCGGATTAACTCCCCTGTGGGCCTGAGGCTATTAGATTTTGTGGGGTGCTGTATACATGTCTTTATCCTAATTTAAAACAAATGATCAGTGTGATGGCATCGAGGCTATTAACGCTACACTAAACTTGCCTTTGAATTAACATAAAGCCATTCTGTGGTTCTGTTTCAGTTTTAAAACATGTAGAATGAGTCGGCAACCTATGGCAAGTGTGCCAAACACGGCCCGTAAGATGATTTTGAGTAGCACGCACACTCATGCTGGGCCCATGTCACATGGGAGGAGGATGGGGGGGGGGGGGGAAGAAGGAGCAGGGATGTATTTTTGCAGGGCCCCCCTTAGCCCGAGGTCCTAGGATGCAGCCCCTAAAGCCGCTGCATTAATCCAGTCCTGGTTGCAAGCCTGAATAGGGTCAAGTCAGTGAGGTCTAATATACGATCTCCTGAGCTCCCCGTCCAAGCCCACTGCCACCTGACCCCGCTGTCTTGCTCCAATGTAACCTTCAGGGTGATTTTTTTTCTTTTGTAAATTCAATGGGGATCAATTGTTACTCTCCAAAAATCTCAGGACATCCTTCGGATAATGACATTGCTGACTGGTGGATTTAGTGCTGGCGTGAGAGCATATGGGGTTATGAGCGAAGTGCTGTCACTGCAAGGCAATGGCTGCTCTTGGACTCGGCTGCTCTTGCACATTTTTTCTCCCAAGAGCTCCACCTCACAGAACTACAAGTGGCAGGGATGGATTCTGGCTATTCCCTCTCGCCCCCGTCTTCCCCCCAAAATGGCTAGCCTGCCTACCTACCCACTCAAAGTGCCCAGCACCAGAGAACCTTGGCATTGATTCCATCAATGGGACAGTCTCTGGCTCCTCTGAGCTGGACAAGCAGTACATAGCCAAGCTTCTAACCAGCTGGTGTCGGGGAGCCCCTGGCAGGGGTTTAGCTGGTTCCGATGCCCTGCAGTCCTGGCACATGTTCCCACAAGCTCTGAGAAGGCTCAGGAGATATCTCATCCAGCAGACACTGGGGTGTCCGAGCTGGTGTAGAATGTCCCCTTAGTTCTTCAAATCTTATTTCCGTTTATAGGATCAAGATGCTTCTGCCACAAGCTTCCAGTTAGAAGAGTGTGTGTGACAGGGCAGGGGCTCATCTTGGAGAACTCCACTTACTGGTGAGAAACCTACATTTTTCTGGCCATGAAGCTTTCTGGTAACTCCATCTGCCACCTGTCTAGTTTGTCAGGAATAGGACAGGACCCCATCTGGTGAGGTGCTGGCGGAGGCTGCTCTAGTACAGGCACATAGCAGCTGGCCTTAGTGGTGGCAGACTGAAATGTGTTCATGCTTCCTTCTGCCATGATGGAGAGTGATTGGGGCCAAATTTGCCACCCTAGGCCTATGGGGAAGGAGATGGCACACTGAAGTTTTGCCTAGGGTGGCAGATAATCTTGAGCAGGCTCTGGGAGATGAGTGCTGATTTCCAACATGCCTGGCAAGTCAGTGAGTTGAGCCATCCCAGAGCCTGGAAGCCTAAGGACCAGAAACTGGAACCACAGAGAATCTATGATTCTGCACTGACCAGGCGAGGAAAGGGTTGGGCCACGGTCCATGGCCTAGCAATTGTGAGAATGGGAAGTGTAACTACAGGCGTTTGTTCCCCCGGCAAAGCATGATGACAACTCCTATCAGTAAAAACTGC
>NW_027132255.1:0-3740 GCF_026122565.2 Emydura macquarii macquarii
ATTTGGGAAGAAAGCTACTAGAGCTTCCCCTGGGATAGTGTTTGGAGTTTGCTACAGACCAGGATCCAATATGGGCATGGATAGAAACCTCCTTAATGTGTTTAATGAAGTAAATACTACTGTAAACTGTGTGTTTATGGGAGACTTTAATTTCCCAGGTATAGACTGGAAGACTAGTACTAGTAATAATAATAGGGCCCAGATTTTCCTGGATGTGATAGTTGATAGATTCCTTCACCGAATAGTTGCTGAACCAACAAGAGGGGCTGCTGTTTTAGATTTGGTATAGATGAGTAGTGAGAACCTCATAGAAGAACTGATTGTAAGGGACAACCTAGGTTTGAGCTACCATGAGTTAATTCAGTTCAAAGTAAATGGAAGGATAAACAAAAGCAGATCTGTGAGTAGGGTCTTTGATTTCAAAAAGGCTATCTTTAAAAAATTAAGGGAATTAGTTAGGGAAGTGGACTGGAATGAAGAATTCATAAATTTAAAGGTGGAGGAGGCTTGGAATTACTTCAAGTCAAAGTTGCAGGAACTATCTGAAGCCGGCATCCCAAGGAAAGGGAAAAAATTCACAGGCAAGGGTGAAAGACCAGTCTGGATGAGCAAGTATCTCAGACAGGTTATTAAGAGAAAGCAGAAAGCTTACAAGGAGTGGAAGATGGGAGAGATCAGCAAGGAAAGCTACCTCTTGGAGGTCAGAACATGTAGATACAAAGTAAGAAATACCAAAAGCCAAGTACAGTTGGACCTTTCAAAGGGAATTAAAACCAATAGTAAAAGATTCTATAGCCATATAAAAAGGAAGAAAGCAAAGAAAGAAGAAGTGGGACCACTAAGCATTGAGGATGGGGTGGATGTTAAGGATAATCTAGACGTGGCCCAATATCTAAACAAATACTTTACCTCAGTTTTTAATGAGACTAATGAAGAGTTTAGGTATAGTTGCAGGGGGTCAAATGTGATTGAGGATATGGAGGTAGAAATGACCACATTCAAGGTAGAAGCCAAACTCAAATAGCTTAATGGGATTAAATCGGGGGGCCCAGATAATCTCCATCCAAGGATATTAAAGGAATTGGCACATGAAATTGCAAGCCCATTCGCAAGGATTTTTAATGAATCTGTGAACTCAGGGGTTGTTCCGTATGACTGGAGAATTGCTAACATAGTTCCTATTTTTAAGAAAGGGTAATAAAGTGATCCAGGTAATTACAGGCCTGTTAGTTTGACCTCAGTAGTATGCAAGGTGTTGGAAAAAAATTTGAAAGAGAAAGTAGTTAAGAACATTGAGGTTAAGGGTAATTGGGACAAAATACAACATGGTTTTACAAAAGGTAGATCATGCCAGACCAACCTGATCTCCTTTTTTGAGAAGATAACAGATTTTTTTAGACAAAGGGTAGGTAGTAGATCTAATTTACCTAGATTTCAGTAAGGCATTTGATATGGTTCCACATGGGGATTATTAATTAAATTGGAAAAGATGGGGATTAATAATATGAAAATTGGAAGGTGGATAAGGAACTGGTTAAAGGGAGACTACAATAAGTCATACTGAAAGATGAACTGTCAGGCTAGAGGGAGGTTACTAGTGGAGTTCCTCAGGGATTGGTCTTGGGACCATTCTTATTTAACCTTTTTATTACTGACCTTGGCACAAAAAGTGGGAGTGTGCTAATAAAGCTTGAGGATGATTTAAATTAGGGAGGTATTGCTAATATAGAGAAAGACTGGGATATCATACAGGAGGATCTGGATGACCTTGTAAACTAGAGTAATAGAAATAGGATGAAATTTAATAGTGGAAAGTGCAATATCGTGCACTTCGGGACCAATAACAAGAACTTTTGCTATAAGCTGGGGATGCATCAGTTGGAAGTGACGGAGGAAGAGAAGGACCTGGGCATATTGGTTGATCACAGGATGACTATGAGCCACCAATGTGATGCAGCTGTGAAAAAAGCTAATGCGGTCCTAGGATGCATCACGCGAGGTATGTCCAGTAGAGATAGGGAGATGTTAGTACCATTATACAAGGCATTGGACAGACTTCATCTGGAATACTGTGTGCAGTTCTGGTCTCCCATATTTAAGAAAGATGAATTCAAACTTGGACAGGTGCAGAGAAGAGCTACTAGGATGATCAGAGGAATGGAAAACCTGCCTTATGAAAGGAGACTCAAAGAGCTGGGCTTGTTTATCCTAACCAAAAGAAGGCTGAGGGGAGATACGATTGCTCTCTATAAATACATCAGAGGTAATAGCAGGGAGGGAGAGAGTTCTTTAAGTTCAGCACCAATGTGGACACTAGAACAAATGGATATAAACTGACCATCAGGAAGTTTAGACTTGAAATTAGACAATGGTTCCTAACCATCAGGGGAGTGAAGTTCTGGAACAGCCTTCCAAGGGGAGCAGTGGGGGCAAGAAACCTTGGTAGTTTCAAGACTGAGCTTGATAAGTTTATGGAGGGGATGGGACGATGGGACAGCCTGATTTGGCAATTGACTGATCTTTGACTACTAGTGGTAAATATGCCCATGGCCTGTGATGGGACGTTTGATGGGGCGGGTTCTGAGTTACTACAGAGAATTTTTTCTGGGTGGCTGGCTGGTGAGTCTTGCCCACATGCTCAGGGTTTAACTGATTGCCATATTTAGGGTCGGGAAGGAATTTTCTCCTAGGACAGAGTGGCATAGACCCTGGGGGTTTTTCACCTACCTCTGCAGCCTGGGCATGGGTCACTTGGTGGTGGATTCTCTGTACCTTGAAGTCTTTAAATCATTATTTGAGGACTTCAATAACTTAGGTTAGGGGTGTGTTACAGGAGTGGGTGGGTGAAGTTCTGTGGCCTGCATTGTGCAGGAGGTCAGACTAGATGATCATAATGGTCCCGTCTGACCTTATAGTCCATGAGTCTGTGAAGCCTACTTGAGACAATAAATCCAAAACTCATATTTGGGGAAAAACGGCCCCAACCCCCGTCCTTTCCTTACACTAGATATTTTTCAGGAAATGCAAAAAATCCGAAAAAGGCAAGGTGGGAAAAAATTAGCAACTAAAAGTCACATCATCAGGTGGGGGTGGGGGATGGAGTCTCCAGAACCCCTTGACCACATGCCGCTACATTTGCCCCACATATTCTCAACAAACACAGCAATCAACAAACACAGCAATTGTCAAGCCAAGCTGAGTATATCTGTGGATTTTAGAGCACTTTGAATGTCAGCTTTAAACTGAAATGGTGTTTCAGCCTTAAGTATGGTGCAGAAAGGCCACTATGGAAATGTGTGTAACTCCATTAGATTTACTGGGGCTGGTTCCCCTCTCATTGACCCAGTATAAATCAGGAGTAACCCTATCAATGCTAATGGGGCTGTAGTAGTATAGAACTGGTGTAAGTGAGAGCAGGGCTGTCCCAGTGAGCACAGTCCATGTCAAATCGACCAAATCAGAATGGCAACGTTTACACGGGTTTTGCCCTGGTGTAAATGCTGACACAAGGTGTGAGACAGAGAAAAGTCTGGGTCTGTATCTTCCTATGTGTTGCTAGAAATGTTAGCCTTGATCCACGAGGAGATTCTGCACTAGAAATACAAATACATAAAAAATCTATTTATCTTGGCCTCCTTTGCATTTTGATTCAGTGTAAATCAGCCCATTGCTGTTAAGTGTCATGTAGATTTGTTCATTTTTACCATTCTGTTCCCCTCCATATTCCTCAAGCTGAACAT
>NW_027132256.1:0-3710 GCF_026122565.2 Emydura macquarii macquarii
TTTAGATGTAAGCAAGGTCTCACTGTCTGAGTGGCCCTCCCCCTGCTCAGCCAGCTGAAAGGGCTTTACATTTACATGAGTACATGAGGGAAAATGGTCAGTCTGGTTGGTACTGGGCTACAAATCACTTTTGTGCTAACTGCAGGGGTGATGAGATGTTCTCCTTTGATTGTATGAACAAATGGCAGCAGATCTGTGTCTAGCCTGTTCTGATGAAAAATTCACTCTCATCTAAACAGAACTCAACAAGGGTGGTGTACGGATGCTTGAGCATGGTAAGAGAAGGGGAGAGAGGCTGGGGAATCTCCTAGTGAGACTGTACTAGTCCAGGCAGAGGTTGGCTCTCAAGCATGGATTGATGATCTTCTGCTGTTAAAAGGTAGGATTAATAATGTATTTTGTTTTACTAAAAGCAAAGACACTCCTTCTGTGTCAGGAAATGGTTTTCCCATAAGCTGAAATTCACAAAGAGCTGAAATCACTAAAGAACCTGGGAAACTTTGATTGACAAGTAGCAGAGAGGACCTGGCAGGGCCTGGAAGGACAGAAGCAGCAACAGTCAGTGCCTGCCAATAGCAGGCAGCACCAGCGGGGACTCGGTGAGGCCTGCAAACAGCAGCTGAGGGGACTAGCTGAGCCCCTCCCCCCAGTTAGTGGACACTGCACTATGATGGTGGTAGGACAGGGGAAAGGAGAAGGGAGAGGCGAAGGACATGCCCCATGTACTCTGGGGTGGAGGGGGCGTTCGGCTCATTGTGTTAATGAATTCTGTTTGCACTGTTTTCCCAAACCAGTGCTGTGTTACTTCCTTCCTGTTATTAAAAGGTTCACTTTCCACACTCTGTGCTGGCGAGAGGGGCAGTATTGCCTTTGGGGGCACCCAGGGGATAGTTTGGGATTTCCCAGGTGACTGGATGGGGGCTCCAGCCAGTTTGGTGTGGTATCATTGACAGGAACCCCTAGAAATAGAACCCGGCCCTTGCTGCTGCCGGCTCTGTCTGGCAGAAGGTTTACATAGAAATAATGTTTCCTACCTTGTATTTCTGAGCTGCCTCCTCAATGGGCACGACAGCATGAGATTTGTGCTCCTCGGTTTTATCACAAAGCTGACAGATCACCTCACCATCACCTTCACAGAACAGCTTTACATTGTCCTCGTGCTCTGTGCAGACTGTCTGCTTTTTTAGACTTTCAGGTTTTATTCCTAGTTGCTGGATATTTTCCACCATGCTGGCAAGCTTCCTGTTGGTCTGGATTTTCTCTTTCGTCATTTTTTTCTTGCATTGTGGACAGCAAACTCCCTCTGTTTCCATTTCTGATTTTTTATAGTGCTCAGTGATACAAACTCGGCAGAAGTTGTCCCCACAATCTATGCTCACTGGATCTTTGAAATAATTGGTACAGATGGGACAAACCGCTTCTTCCAGTAGCTTTCTCAGAGGATGGTCAGAGGCCAAGGCTGCGGGAATGTAAGAGTTGCAGTGACCAGTTTCACTTAATGAATTATTCTCTAACTGGAAATCAGATGACATTTGAACAGTGAGGGGAACAAACCATGGGAACAGCTTCCCAAGGGAAATGGCAGCATTTGTCATCACTTAGCATCTTTAGATTGTCCTTGGCTGCCTTTCTAAAAGATGTGCTGTACACAGACAGATGTGAAGGCCAGGAGGGATGATTCTGATCATCTAGTCTGAACTCCTGCATAATACAGGGCAGAGAATTTTACCCAGTAATTCCTGCATTCAGCCCACAATCTGTGGTAGGTACAGCAGATCTTTCAGAAAGCGACATCCCATCTTGATTTAAAGACTCCATGGACTCACCACCCACCTAGTGAAAATGTTTTTCCTGATATCCAACCTAGACTTCAGCCACTGCAACTTGAGACCATTGCTCCTTGTTCTGTCATCTGCCACCACTGAGAACAGCCTAGATCCATCCTCCCTCAAACCCCCTTTCAGGTAGTTGAAGGTCTCTATCAAATCCCCCCTCACTCTTCTCTTCTGCTGTCCAAACAAACCTAGTTCCCTCAGCCTCTCCTCATAAAACATGTGCTCCAGCCCCCTAATCATTTTCATTGCCCTCCACTGGACTCTCTCCAGTTTGTCCATATCCTTCCTGTAGTGGGGGTGCAAAACTGGACACAATACTCCAAATGTGGCTGCACCAGAGCCAAATAAAGGGGAATAATCACTTCCCTCGATCTGCTGGCAATGCTCCTACTAATGCAGCCCCATATGACATTAGTCTTTTTGGCAACCAGGGCACACTGCTGATTCATATCCAGCTTCTTATCCACTGTAACCCCCAGGTCATTTCTGCAGAACTGCTGCCTAGCTCGTTGGTCCCCAGTCTATAGCTGTACATGGGATTCTTGCGTCTTAAGTGTAGAATGCTGCACTAATCCTTGTTGAACCTCATCAGATTTATTTTGGCTCAGTCCTCCAGTTTTTCTAGGTTGCTCTATATCCTATCCCGGCCCGCCAGGGTATCTACCACTCCCCCCAGCCTAGTGTCATCTGCAAACTTGCAGAGTATGCAATCCACTCCATCCTCCAGATCATTAATGATGCAGGGGGTCAGACTAGAGGATCACACAGTCCCTTCTGGTCTTGACACACTATGTATTTGTGACTGTGAGCAATGGGAATTCACACCTGAACACACTGTCCACCCTGGGCAAACCCAGAGAGAGGAAAGGGAGGGAGCCTTGTGGCTGAGAAGAAAAGGAAGTGGAGGATCTGAGCAAGAAGAAAGGAGGGGGAGATAAAAAGTGGCACAGAGGAGAG
This sequence comes from Emydura macquarii macquarii, assembly GCF_026122565.2. Classification (NCBI taxonomy): domain Eukaryota; kingdom Metazoa; phylum Chordata; order Testudines; family Chelidae; genus Emydura; species Emydura macquarii. Next base: position 2,793 of record NW_027132256.1, read on the forward strand.
GAGGAAAAGAGAGAGAGAGAAGGAAGGGGAGGGGGCTTATTCCTTCTGCACTGTTCAAAACTCAGGGAGAAGCCAGGCCAGGGAGGCAGGAGGGGCTGGTGCAGCAGGATACGGAGGGAGCAGCCTGCCCACAGGTTATGGAGCAGGCAGACATGGGGGTGGGGTGTCAGGACTGAATTACCCCCGTGTTCCTCTGTTCTGCTGGCCCCTAGGGGCAGAGTTGGGAACATCTCCACCCACATCTGCGGTTACTGTCTAAGGCATTGGACCAGGCTGTGTGGCCCGCCCCTGACCTCTGCATGCAGCTCCTGGCCTGCTCTTAGTAAGTGAGCTGTGGAAAGGAAAAGAAAGTGGGGAATGACGCTGTGTGGAATATGAATGGCCATTTATAATATCACTGATACCAGTATTACAGAATTACAGTAGATGTCGTAGAGGATATGCCAGGCAAAGTACTGATGGAAAAGTCATGATTCGCTAAGATTGATAAGTGCGTTTCTAGGTCTGTATCAGCTTTGTCTGATACGTTCTAAAGATGTCTGGTGTATTTGTATTTCTAACCCGTGCTGTGTTTCTGGGGTGTCACCTCATGAGTCACCAGGGCATGCAGAAACACGCCTATGGACAGGGGACTCTGAGGCTTTTCCATGCCATGTGCTGTGTGGCCGTGTTCGGGACAAAGGAAGTGCAAGTCTCATGGCAAAAAGGATATAAAAAGGCAGCTGCACCATCTGCATTTTGTCTTCATTCCTGCTCCCTCCCTCTGGATCGACTATTCTACCTCTGAAGCTGTGAAACAAAGGACTGAGACCCAGCCAGGTACTGGATGTACACCGACCAGAGGAACTGTACAAGCCTGCGAACTCCAATACTGCTAAGAATCTGATATACATGGACTTAAGTAATTTGTATGTATCT
>NW_027132257.1:0-3737 GCF_026122565.2 Emydura macquarii macquarii
ACCCCTATTGCCAATACCCCACCCCCTATACCCCACCCCCTACCCCACCCCCTATACCCCCACCCCCCCCACCCCCTATTGCCAATACCCCACCCCCTATACCCCACCCCTACCCCCTATACCCCACCCCCTATACCCCACCCCCTATTGCCAATACCCCACCCCCTATACCCCACCCCCTATTGCCAATACCCCCACCCCCTATACCCCCCCAATACCCCACCCCCTATACCCCACCCCCCCAATACCCCCACCCCCTATACCCCACCCCCTATTGCCAATACCCCACCCCCCCCTATACCCCACTATACCCCACCCCCTATTGCCAATACCCCGACCCCCTATACCCCTATACCCCCCCCTATACCCCACCCCCTATACCCCACCACCTATACCCCCACCCCCTATACCCCACCCCCTATTGCCAATACCCCCACCCCCTATACCCCACCCCCTATTGCCAATACCCCCACCCCCTATACCCCACCCCCACCCCCTATTGCCAATACCCCACCCCCTATACCCCACCCCCTATTGCCAATACCCCCACCCCCTATACCCCACCCCCTATTGCCAATACCCCCTGCCCCTATACCCCACCCCCTATTGCCAATACCCCCACCCCCTATACCCCACCCCCTATACCCCACCCCCTATTGCCAATACCCCCACCCCCTATACCCCACCCCCTATTGCCAATACCCCCTATACCCCACCCCCTATACCCCACCCCCTATTGCCAATACCCCCACCCCCTATACCCCACCCCCTATTGCCAATACCCCCACCCCCTATACCCCACCCCCTATTGCCAATACCCCTACCCCCTATACCCCACCCCCCCTATACCCCACCCCCTATTGCCAATACCCCCTACCCCCTATACCCCCACCCCCAATACCCCCACCCCCTATACCCCACCCCCTATTGCCAATACCCCCACCCCCTATACCCCACCCCCCCATATACCCCACCCCCTATTGCCAATACCCCACCCCCTATACCCCAGCCACTTTACACCCCCCCCTATTGCCAATACCCCCACCCCCTATACCCCACCCCCTATTGCCAATACCCCCACCCCCTATACCCCACCCCCTATTGCCAATACCCCCACCCCCTATACCCCACCCCCTATTGCCAATACCCCACCCCCTATACCACACCACCTATTGCCAATACCCCCACCCCCTATACCCCACCCCCTATTGCCAATACCCCCACCCCCTATACCCCACCCCCTATTGCGTATACCCCACCCCCTATTGCCAATACCCCCACCCCCTATACCCCACCCCCTATTGCCAATACCCCCACCCCCTATACCCCACCCGATTGCCAATACCCCCTATTGCCAATACCCCCACCCCCTATACCCCACCCCCTATACCCCACCCCCTATTGCCAATACCCCCACCCCCTATACCCCACCCCCTATTGCCAATACCCCCACCCCCTATACCCCACCCCCTATACCCCACCCCCTATTGCCATTACCCCCACCCCCTATACCCCACCCCCTCAATACCCCCACCCCCTATACCCCTATACCCCCCCCTATTACCCCACCCCCAATACCCCCACCCCCTATACCCCACCCCCTATTGCCAATACCCCCACCCCCTATACCCCACCCCCTATTGCCAATACCCCCTATACCCCACCCCCTATACCCCACCCCCACCCAATAACCCCACCCCCTATACCCCACCCCCTATACCCCACCCCCTATTGCCAATACCCCCACCCCCTATACCCCACCCCCTATTGCCAATACCCCCACCCCCTATACCCCACCCCCTATTGCCAATACCCCCACCCCCTATACCCCACCCCCTATTGCCCCCCTACCCCTATACCCCACCCCCTATACCCCCCCCTATACCCCCCCTATTGCCAATACCCCCACCCCCTATACCCCACCCCCTATACCCCACCCCCTATTGCCAATACCCCCACCCCCTATACCCCACCCCCTATTGCCAATACCCCCCCCTATACCCCCCCTATACCCCACCCCCTATTGCCAATACCCCCACCCCCACCCCCTATACCCCACCCCCTATACCCCACCCCCTATTGCCAATACCCCCCACCCCTATACCCCACCCCCTATTGCCAATACCCCCACCCCCTATACCCCACCCCCTATTGCCAATACCCCCACCCCCTATACCCCACCCCCTATTGCCAATACCCCCACCCCCTATACCCCCCCCCCTATTGCCAATACCCCTACCCCCTATACCCCACCCCCTATTGCCAATACCCCCACCCCCTATACCCCACCCCCTATTGCCACTACCCCACCCCCTATTGCCAATACCCCCACCCCCTATACCCCACCCCCTATTGCCAATACCCCCACCCCCTATACCCCACCCCCTATTGCCAATACCCCCACCCCCTATACCCCACCCCCTATTGCCAATAACCCCACCCCCTATACCCCACCCCCTATTGCCAATACCCCCACCCCCTATACCCCACCCCCTATTGCCAATACCCCCACCCCCAATACCCCACCCCCTATTGCCAATACCCCCACCCCCTATACCCCACCCCCTATTGCCAATACCCCCACCCCCTATACCCCACCCCCTATTGCCAATACCCCACCCCCCCTATTGCCAATACCCCACCCCCTATACCCCACCCCCTATTGCCAATACCCCCACCCCCTATACCCCACCCCCTATTGCCAATACCCGAATGCCCTTTACCCCACCCCCTATACCCCACCCCCTATTGCCAATACCCCCACCCCCTATACCCCACCCCCTATTGCCAATACCCCCCACCCCCTACCCTATTGCCAATATACCCCCTATACCCCACCCCCTATACCCCACCCCCTATTGCCAATACCCCCACCCCCTATACCCCACCCCCTATTGCCAATACCCCCACCCCCTATACCCCACCCCCTATACCCCACCCCCTATTGCCAATACCCCCACCCCCTATACCCCACCCCCTACCCCCTATACCCCCTATACCCCCCCCTATACCCCACCCCCTACCCCCAATACCCCCACCCCCTATACCCCACCCCCTATTGCCAATACCCCACCCCCTATACCCCACCCCACCCCCTATACCCCACCCCCTATACCCCCTATTGCCAATACCCCCACCCCCTATACCCCACTCCCCCACCCCCTATACCCCACCCCCTATTGCCAATACCCCCACCCCCTATACCCCACCCCCTATTGCCAATACCCCTACCCCCTATACCCCACCCCCTATACCCCACCCCCTATTACCAATACCCCCACCCCCTATACCCCCTATACCCCCCCCTATTGCCAATACCCCCACCCCCTATACCCCACCCCCTATTGCCAATACCCCCACCCCCTATACCCCACCCCCTATTGCCAATACCCCCACCCCCTATACCCCACCCCCTATTGCCAATACCCCCACCCCCTATACCCCACCCCCTATTGCCAATACCCCCACCCCCTATACCCCACCCCCAATACCCCACCCCCTATACCCCATACCCCTACCCCCTATACCCCACCCCCTATACCCCACCCCTATTGCCAATACCCCCACCCCCTATACCCCACCCCCTATTGCCAATACCCCCACCCCCTATACCCCACCCCCTATTGCCAATACCCCCCCCCCCCTATACCCCACCCCCTATACCCCACCCCCTATTGCCAATACCCCCACCCCCTATACCCCACCCCCTATTGCCAATACCCCTACCCCCTATACCC
>NW_027132258.1:0-36874 GCF_026122565.2 Emydura macquarii macquarii
TAAGAGAGTGAGAGTATTGGGGGAAGATGAGGGGGAGGGGGATCTCACCACTCCACGCAGTTCAGAGTTCCCAGGACCAGGCTGGTCAGCTTAGGGTCTGGAGTGCTTTGAGTCTAGCAGAGCTCCCAGCAGGATCAGTCAGGAAGAAGGGAAGTTCCAGTGGAACTGATGCAGCATTTTGGATCCAAGCATCAGAACAGGGGTTTGAACTTTGGTCGGGGGTTCTGTAGACACCAGGTTTGTTTATGGATAAACAATGTCTGGACAAAAGGATCTGATCATTCCTGGCTATGGACAATGTTCCTTGACAGAGGGCTCACAATGCAACCAGGATTCAGTGTTTTGCATATCAATAACTAGAATGGTCTGATAACTGTGGAGCTGGATGTGTACAAGTGTGAGTTCATGTACATCAGGAGCAGAGATCTCCCATCATGCAGTGCATCCCCGCTTCAGCAATCCCAGAGTTCAGTGCGTGTTCCATCTTGGATGTAGATGAGGCTTCTGTTCTCCATTCATGTGCTAATTGAGATGCCTCCTTTTTTACATCTTTGATGGAGATGTAGATGAGGCATGGGGAGTTGTATCACCCTTGATGGGAGGTTTTAGCTGTGTCCACTGCCTTTTCATATTGAGATGCCTTTGTCTGGTTCAAGCAGGGGGGGGGAGGATTCAGGTGAGCCAGAGAGAGTCGGGGTTTTGCACCCTGGTTCTCCAAAGACACAGAGGTGCCAGGTAACAGCCCTGTCCCCATTGCAAGAACAGACGGGTTTTTATAACCAGCTTGTAACACTCCACTGACCCAGTTACAGCAAATTGTGCTCACACAGCACCTTTTCTGCCTGACAGCTGTGGCTGAGCTGTGTGTGTGTGTGTGTTTGCTCCCAGCATGCTGTCTGGCTGTGTGTGCACTGGTGCATGCTGGGAGAGTCTGGGGCAGCTCCAGCAGGGGTCAGAGAGCCAAGGGGCCATGCACACACATTGCAGCACCACTGGTCCAGGGGTCCCTGCACTCCGGGGTATCTTACCGCACAGAGCTGTGTGTGGGGGCACCCAGGAGAGTCACACAAACACCGCTGGGGGGCCTGTTAGGGTCATCACATCTGAGGTCCAAAAACCAGGACATCTGCCTGCTCCCCTCACCCCGCCTCTCCCCTCACCCCGGCACTGTCTGCCCAGCCCATCCCTGGGAAAGCACCCAGCCCCTGCAGGCTTCTGCCCTGGGGCTGCCCCAGGTACCAACCATGCCAAGCAGGACACGGCGCCAGATCTACCCTCCTCCCCGGCAGTGACCCCCACAGCCAGTGCCTGCGTGATGGTGAATGGGCCCTGCTAGCCCCGAGCTCCCCATCTCACTCCCTGCTCCCAACCTGCCCTGTCCCCACGGCTCCCAGACACTCTGGATCCAGGCTCCTTCCACGCTGGCACTGCCACCCCGCAGCTCCCCACGTCCCACAGCCACGGACACATCCGGCACTTCTAGACACTCCCCACGTTAGCCCTGATCATCTCCCCTGCCTGTGACACTGAACTGCTTCCCCCTACGAGGTCCCCTCAGCGCTCTCCGTCCTGGGGAAAACGCTGGACATTTCAGGCCAATCTGGCCAGGCACAGGGAGAAAATAGGTGTGTAGACGTGTCTGGGGCTGGAGCTTGGGCTCTGGGATGTCTGACATGGGGTCCCTCGATCTCTCCTGCTGCAGACGCCCCTCGGTGTCCAAATACTGACACGGGCCCTGGGCCAGAGTGCGAGAGTGAGAATGACTCTGCAGCCCAGTGGGTCAGACCCCATGTGAGAGCCCCAGAGCCCAGCCCCCCTGCTCCAGTGACCCTGTAATTATTGATCCGTTACCATAGTGATGGGAGGGGTGACGGCCCCTGGCACAGCCGTGTCTCAGCTGTGTCAGTGCCTGGTGCAAACACCCAGTGTAGATGCTGCACAGGTGTGAGCTGGGACTGGCACCAGGTGCAGCTTCTCCCAGATGGAGGGAGCAGTAAGTGGGGAAATGCCCCATCCCCTCCCCACTGCCCCGGCCTCATCAGCAACAGCCCCTGGTACTCCCAGCACCAGTTACACTCCCCACTGCCCAGCCCCCCACCCCTGCCCTGGGGGAACAGGTGGGCCGGGCGAAGGGAGGGGCTGGCTGTGGGGTTTGCCTGACTGGAAGTTGTTGCCTGTGGGGCCAGCGGGCATGGAGAGTCCCAGCTGTGCCCCATGGGGCAGGGCTGCCCGGCCAGTGTGTGTGGGGACAGCACCGACCTGCTCTTAGCAACAAACCAGCCACACACGGCCACAAAGCAACAGAGATTCCCTGGGCCCTGCCCCTCCCTCACCCCTCTCTGCTGCCCTGGTGCCCACCCGTCTCCTGCTCCCCCTCTGCCCTCTGACTCTTGCCCCTCCCTTTCCCATCCCTCACCCCTGGGCCCTTCTGTCCTCTGCCTCTAACAACCCCCTACCCCACCCCACCCCACATCCCCTTTCTGCTTCCCTGGACCCCTACCGCTTGTCTCCCTTTGCCTCCCTGGCACGTGCCCTTCCCCTCCACACACCTCTGACCTGAAAGACACCCTCCCTTCCCCCCTGCCCTCCTGGCATCTGCCCCTCACCCCCAATCACCCTCTGCTCCCATATCTCCCACCCCTCCCCTTGCCGCCATCTGCCCACCTGGTGCCTGCCACTGCCCCTTGATGCCCACCCCACCCCCACCCTCCTCTGCTGTCCTGCCTCCCACCCTTCCCCTCCCCCCGCCACCCATCTGCTACATCTGCTCCCCTGCCATTCTCCTCACCCCTCTCTGCTCCTGGCACCCACCTCTTCCCTTGTCCTCCCATCTCCTGATAACCCCCCTAGATCACCCCATGGCACAAGCCCCTCCCCTCCTGGTGCTTGCCCCTTCCCTTGCACCCCTCTCCCCTGCCACCTTCCCCATCCCCCACCAGCCCCTGTCCCTCCACTCCCCACCCCCCATCCCCTGCTGCCAGCCCCTCCCTTCACTCCTCTGACCCCCTGGTACCTCTCTACCCTCACCCCATCTGCCCCCTGGTGCCCGCCCCTTCCCTTGCCCCACATTGGGCCTCTGCTGTCCATGCCTCCTTCACCCCCTTTACCTTCTGGTCCCACCCTTCACCTCACCCACCCTCTTCCCCACCCCGGTGCCCACCCCTCCATTCGTTACCCTCTACCCCCATAAGGCTGCCATTCTCCACACCCCTCTCTGCCCCCCTTGTGCTCACCTGTCCATTATCCCCCCCATTCTACCCCAGTTTCTGACCCTCACCCTCTGCCCTCCTTGCAGCCACCCCAACATTCACCACCCTCAGCCCCCATGGCACCTACCCCTCCACTCGTCCCCCCCCATGCCCTGGTACCCACCCCTGCTATCCTCACCTTCTCCCCATTAACAACTGCCTCTTTCCTTGCTCCCCTGGTGCCCCCTGGGCTCTGCCTTTCCCCTCTCTCCCCTCTGCCCCCCCGGCACCTGCCCCTACCCTTGACCCCCTTGTCACCTTGTCACCTGCGCCTTCCCACGTGCCCCCTTTGCCCACCTGGTGTGCGCCGCTCCTATTGAGATCCCTCTGCCCCGCCTGCCTGCCCCTTCCCTCATCTCCTCTAGTGTCCTGGAGCCAACCCCACCTTTCACTGCCCCTCTGCCCCCTCGAGACCACCCCCTCGTCCTTCTCCATGCACCTTGGAGACCCCTATTCCCTCACAACTCTCTGCCCCCTCCCCCTCTGCCTCTTGACGTCTTCCCCTTCTCTCACTCCCCTGGTGCCCCCATCTCCCTGTTAGTGCCCACCACACTCCTCACACCCCCATGCCCCACTGGTGCCTGCCTCACCTCCTTTGTCCCCTTGTCACCTGCATCGTCCCCTGCCCCATCCTCGGCCCACCTGGTACCCCCCACTACCCTCGTGACCTCTCTGCCAATGGGGGCTGCCCCTTCCCCTGTTTCCTCTAGTCCTCTGGGGCCAGCCCCCTTTCACTCCCCTCTGCCTCCGTGGGGCTCCTCTTCCCACTTAGCCCCCCCTGACACCCGCCCCTCCCATCACCCACTCTGCTCCCTGGAACCTGCCCCAGCCCTCACTCTGCCCTCCGGTGATCACCCATGCTCTAGACATCCCCGCTGCCCCCGGCTTGTGCCTCACTCTGTGCCCCTGGTGCCTGCCCCACACCTCTTCCCTGCACCACTGGCACCTGACCCTCTTCATTCCCCCATCTCCTCATTCCCCTGCCCCTTGGAGCCCCCTATTGCCTCACACCCCTTTGCGCCCCCTTCCCTTGCTTCCCTGTGCCCCTGGGATCTGCCCCTCCCTGCACCCCCTCTGTCCTCCTGGTGCCTGTTCCTTCCCTTCCCCCCACTGCCCTTGTGCCTGCCCCTCCCCTCTGCCCCTCTGCCTCTCGCAGCATCAGCCTGTCCCCTCCCCTGTCCCTGGGCTGCCCTCCCCTGCCCTGCCCCCACTGACACCTTCCCACCCCCCTCCCCGCTCCTGCTTCTGCTGGGCAGAGGGGGCCATTTCCCTTTGATCCCCGTGACCAGCCCCTGCCCTGTCTCTGACTCTGTGACTCTCTCCCCAGTGGACGTGACTCTGGATCCAGACACGGCAAATCCCTGGCTCGTCCTGTCTGAGGATCGGAAATGTGCGAGATACGGAGATACATGCCAGGGTCTGCCTGACAATCCTGAGAGATTTGATACTAGTCCCTGTGTGCTGGGCGCTGAGGGGTTCCTGGGCGGGAGGCGTTACTGGGAGGTGGAGGTGGGAAAGAAGCCTGAGTGGATTCTGGGGGTTTGTAGGGAATCTGTGAGCAGGAAGGGGCCCATGAGACGCTCACCTGAGAATGGATACTGGGCCCTGGGGCTGAAGGATCGGCAATACAGAGCCCTCACCTCCCCCACAACCCTCCTCCCTGTAAGCGTCAGGCCCAGCCGGGTGGGGATTTTCCTGGACTATGAGGCGGGCGAGGTCTCATTTTACAATGTCACTGACAGGTCCCAGCTCTGCACTTTCAGTGACACATTCTCCGGGAGGCTTCACCCTTATTTCTGTCTTAGTGTCAATACTTTGGGTAAAAACGCGGCTCCCCTGATCATCTTCCCAGTTCCAGCCCAGGCCGGAGGGAATCTCTGTCCCTGACAGCGACACCCGCGGCAGAGACTGTCCCCTCCCAGCGCTGAGCAGCCCCCAGGCCTGTTCCCAGGGGACGATCTAAAGGGCACCCCCCCACCCACCCCACAGTTCCCAGCACCAGGCCTGTCACATGGGGGAGGGGAGAGAAAAGGTGGGGGGAGCCAACTGGGGGGCTGGGCAGGGGATGTGAATTGGGTGGGGCAATGCCAGCTGTGAAGGCTGAAGGTGAGGTGGGGAGGGAGCTGCAGCGGCAAGAAGGGAAGAGCCCAGCTGACATGAGGAAGACTTTGGGGGGATGTAATGAGGGGGATGAGGAGAGAGGCCCCCAAGGAGGAAGAGCCCCTGGCAGAAATGACACCTCGAGGGGGTGGGGAGGAGACCAGTGGGTGCGACAGGGCTAGTGAGCGAGGGGAAGGTCCCGGCATTTCCTGCTCTGGGGGAGTCTCTGCCCATGGGGGGGAGTAAAACAGCCCCAGGGGGCAGTGCAGGAGCAGGGATGAGAGCGCCGGGGCCCTGCTGTACGGGCCGCTCTGCGCTGCAGCCTCAGCCTGTGGGGGGAGCTGGTCCCAGCACCATGGGGGGAGGGTGGGGAGATCTGGGGGAGGGGATTCGGTAGCTGGGCCAGGGGAAGGGGGCTGAGAGCCAGGCTGAGTGATTGGGACCCCTCATGGGAAGGAGCCCAGGCAGCTTTTTCGCTCTCCCCATATCTTTGCTCCACGTCAGTGCAGTGCGACAAACAACTCCCAGCACAGGGTGATACTGGTAGGAAATACGGACAGACAGCTCCTGTCTTCTGCTGCCCCGTCACAGTTTGCTGCCCCTCACCTTCCCCGTCCCCTGGCCCAGGGGTAGCAGACGGTGACAGACGGGGATCAGTCACTCCTGTCAGAATTTCTACCCTGTGAAATCTCAATGGAAAATAGGGAGAGAAAGAAGATAGCGAGATTGTTCACATTTAGAAAATGTTGTTATCTATTGTAAGAAGGAGTAAAAACAAGAATATTTTAATTTACATTTCAACAATATTTCAAAAACAAGCATCTAAAGATATGTTGAGAAATGGAATTATATACATTCATTTTTTGATTCTTCCCTCAAATCTACATTAAAACTAACCTTCTATAAATAGCATCGGTTGTATTTCAACAGTGTCATTTCAGTTATCCTAAAATTATTGAAAGGTGAAAAAAGATCAGTTACACTGTACATTATTCCTAACACACACGATTATTAAACTGCAGAATTAATTAATGTCTTTTCTCTCTTTCAGTTACTCTGTACATGTCTTGTAACAAAAACATCACAATGCTACACACACTGCAGCTGTTCTCTCTCTTTCTCTCTAATGTCATTTTTTTGAGCTCTTTGTGGTTCCCTCTGGAAGTATTAATGAGGGCACAAACGCATGAACTCACAACCTTCTATGCAGGACTAATGTTCTTCTCAGTCACCTCTGCAAAGTAATAGGACATTTGCATCAAAAAAAAAACAGAATTGTTCCAGGAAATTTCATCCCAATTGCTCTTGGTTCTGTCCTCCATCTGGAATTCTATGTAAAATATTTCTAATTCCTTGAAACTGACACCAAGATTCTAGTTAATAATGTTCCTTGAACTTCTGCAGTATGAACAGTTTCAATACATTCAATTTTGAAGATGTCATTTGAAAATATTCAATTATGGCCACATTTACAGTAGGTAATTAAGATTTATTTGAAAATCCTGACCCGCCATTTCTGGTTAATTTGGCTTTTCATCCTGTTGCTCACTAAGTGGCACGATGGTGAAGCAAACACAGTTTTTCACACAGAGACCCTCAAATTTTTCCTATTTTCCTTCAGAAATACCTGTGGTCCTTTCCCTATTTCCACTGAAATTATCCTTACTGGGGTTTCTTATCCATCTGATTGTGTTATTACATGGGAAAATGTGTTGGTAAGCATGTTTAATGTACAAAATAATTTTGGTATCTGAAGTGACATAATTCTGTTGTCACCAACATTTACAATGTCCTGCAGACTGGTGGGGATGTTCACTTGTAACTATTTGACTGTGGATTTTAGCTCCTGGAGCCCCTGGCTGGCAGGCCCACTTGGGTTACGTACAGTGCACCAGGACCTGCCCCAAGTGTCTTTAAATGCTCCAGGCACATTGCAGCACAGCAAAGAGAGAAAGACTGCTTTACACCATTGTTTTTGACCCTTCCAAACCCAACCTGCCTCCGTTCACCTCCCTAACTACACCCGCTGCCCTAAATTTTTTTAATAATGTGTTTTTTTATAATGTTAATGTCTCCACTGTGTCTAAGTTTGGGTCCTTTTCCAAGAGTAAATAAGTACAGGCCAAAAGTCTGCAGCTGTAACTTGCATAAATACGCTGTGCCGGCACCACGAGCCATAGAGGTCATTGCTGCGCTGTGCCTTCCGTTAGTACACATGTGCGCTGTGAAGCTGACTGCCTTATTGTGCAGCAATTAAATCCAGACAACGATTAATCTGGCAGGGGACATGTCACTTGCCCATTTTGTGAGGACCTGGCCAGGATTTATAACATGGACCCAGAAAGGGTGTGGAACCTAGGTCCCCTAGGACAGCCACACCCCTCATGGGAAATGAGGCCGGTGAGAAGCTGTCCCCTAATTCTCTTTGGACTCAGTCTGCTCAGGCAGACAGTGAACCAGATTCCTGCCCTGCAGCAACGGAGCCGATTCCCAGCCAAACCCAGACTGGGACCAAGAGGCAGATCCTCAGGGGGATGATAGCTTCCATCCTGCAGGCCCAGGGCTGCATCCATTTTTGGCACATGTGAGCTAGGAGGTTTCCAAATCTCCTGTCAGCGGCCCAGGCTGTCCTCTCAGCCCCTCCTCCCCACACTTTCCAGGATGGCAGCCCTGCCCAGGCAATGGAGGGGCCTCTGTCAACATGTTAAAGCCCCAACCCGTGACCATTTTTCAGCCCACACCATGGAGGGCACCTGCCAACCTACCTCTCTTCTTGCACCCTCCCCCATCTGGTGGCACCTAAGGAAATGAATCCCATTTTATAAAGTGCAATTTTTTATAACAATTTCTATCAGTGACAATAAGAGCACAAGTGACAAACAGCAAAAGGAGAAGGAGCAAGTGACTTAAAGCAAAGTAACTTAAAGACAGCTTTAGCAGTGATGACTGGGAACCCAATTATATTTGGTCCGACTTTGGAAGGGTGGCCATAGCTTCCTGCTTTTTCAATGAGCACTGGCAGTTTTATGAATGCCTATGAATGAGCATGGCTTTATGAATGAATGCATGAATATAGTTTATGAATGAATATTATTAATTTAGCATTTTAAAACCAATTCATATAATTTCTTTTGATTTCATGACTGTTTCCCTACAATTCCCCAGCCTCCAAGGCATGATGGCAAACCCAATCAGCATACACGGCACAGCCACAAATCCCAGCCTAGATCCCCATGCACACACCACTTACCACCTCTGAGGTTCCCCCAAGGCTGAGAAGCATCTCAGGGAAGGAAAGTCAGAAATCCTCACCCGGGCAGGACCCTCTGCTGTGTGACACTCAGGGCAGACTCTCACTAGGGTAAGCCTCCTTGACTTCAGCGCCTCCTGGGACCGACCTCGAAGCCTTCAGCACCCCTGTTCCACACCAGGAGCTTCCTGCAGTGAGTCCGCCTGAATAGGACACTTGGGGAAAGCCTTATACACCCCCAGAGGGGAACGATGCAGCCCCGACATCTGCAGTCAGCAGTGACTCTCAGCCACACTGTAAAACAGAGGGTTTATTAGTGGTCCCTGAACACAGCCTAGCAAAGTTCTTTGTTAGCACAGAACCCAGAAAGTCCCAGCTAAGTCCGTCTGTGTCAGACCCAGAGTGCAGAGCCCTGGCTCTTTCCCCGCTGTCCCAAACCAGAGTGTCCTGCTGCCCACAGCTCACCCTCAGTCACGCCCAGCTGCACCTTCTCTGTCCTTTATTGAGTTTCCTGGAGCAAAACTGGTCACCTGGTCCCCACCTCTCTCCTTGTTCTCCAGCTCGCTATAGGAGGGTGGCTTCTTGCAGAGGTTGCCCCCACTCCCACCAGCCCTCAGTTGCTAAGTTACAAAATCTCCAGCCATTGTCAGGGTGCAGGCAGCTAGCCGGCAGTCACACTTGGTCCTCTAGGGGTCTCTGCAAAGAACAATCACCCTTGTCCCACCACCTGGTTATTCCTGCAACACACAGGGCGAAGTGAGGCATGTACACAATATTCACACAAAACACTAAGACAATCCCCCGTTTTATCACAAAATCCTCTTTGGAACATGAACAATAACGGCTTGTGGGTTTGTTCCTATTCCCCAGCCACAGCAGTGACCAGACCCTCAAGGACATGGCCTTTATCAGTGGCTGAGTGGCTGCTAACCTGGGGTGGAGGGGAAGGAAAATGTGGGATGAAACATTCACAGACCTCAGAGCAGCCTTCAAAAAGTAAAACCACAAAAACAACGGGGGAGGGGGAGGCTGCACTTGAGGGCAGAAAGGGGGGAAGAAATGGAGCTGTCCAGAGAGATCCTTGCAGTGGCCAAAGGCAGTGTTTCAGGGCTAGGGACAGCGTTGCCATGGCACAAGACACTGGAGAAAGACAGAGCTGCAGAGACAACTCCTGGAGGCAACGCAGAGCCAGAACGCTCTGCTGCAGCACAGGCTGCTGTTAGACACCAGGCAACGCGGTGCCTCAGCCAGGACCCAGCCATGCTCTGCAGCCCCTGGGCAATACAGGGTGCTGGGAACCCAGCAACTCCTCCCTGCTGCACCCCCCAGCAGTGTCCCCAGGCACCATTCCCGGCACAGGCCCTAGCTCAGGGCAGGCAGCACAGCTGCCTTTGGCAGCCCAGCTTTCTTGAGCATCGAACGATCCTGATAACGTCCAGCCTGGCCTTTCAATGCTGGAAGACACAAGAAGAAGAAGAAGTGTCTGCTCACCTGGGACTCGACGCCACCCCCGTTTTGTTCTGCCCTCCACTGCACTGTGACTTGCTGGACTCTGTAAAAATCTAACACAATTAATTAACCATTTATTAAAGAATCTATTAATCATTAATTAATCTCTTATAAACTCTTCAGAAATGGAACCTTAGGAGAAAGTGTGATCCAAGGAAAACATGTGACCCACATAACATTACACTGCACTACACTGGAGCTGGGAGACAAGTGGTAATTCCCAGCAGGGCTGCCCTGCCCCACCCAGTCTATGCTGCCTGCCAATAACGGGTGGCATTTACATGGGAGCAGAAAGAGAAACTGGAGATGGGACCTTTCTTCTTGCTCCTCCCAGCCCAGGGAAGCATGGAGCTAGGAGGCTGTAGGGGCCGCTTCTTGGCCTGAAAAGGTCTCTGCATGAGGCTGCTCAGTTCATTTTTGTCTTTGCTTTTCCAGACTGGAAGGAGCCTGGCAGGGCTCTGTGCAGGGAGCCCTGGGCCTTTTCTTTTCAAAGTGCTCCAGCGCCTGGAAGGGATGGGCTGTAATTTTTCCCTATGTGCATTTCTATTAAGGACCCTGATGCTGCAGCCCCAGCCAGCCCTGAATATCACCCCCTACAGAGGCCTGGACGGGAGCCAGACTTGGCTACAGGGTGGTGGGAACAGGCCACTCACAAGGGCCCAGATCCACAAAGGTTCTTAGGTGTCTTAAGACCCAGTTTTAGGCTCCTCTGAGTTCCACAAACCCCTGCTTGGCTGCGGCCAAGCCCTGTAGGTGCCTAAACTCTCTGAGTGCCTGAACTTTCCCTGTCAAAGCTGCCTGGCACCTACATTTCTGCCTCTGGGCATGTGCTCTGTTGCCTCCCCCTGGGCGTCTGGACACCCAAGCCTCAGTGCCACCCACGAGTCAGGGGAGATGGGTGCTCCTCCACCCAGCTTGTCTGCGCTGCCTGTTGTGGTACAGGGCCAGGCTCATTCCAAACCCAGCTGGGGGAGGAGCAGGTGACGCTGCCACCCCCCACCTGAGAAGTTGTAGCCCAGTGACTATGTCACGTTTTACACACGGTGGAACAGCTTCAGGAGGAGAGACTGAGGGAAACGCCCGTCTGCCTGTCCATGGCTCAGTGTCTAGGGGCTCTGCTGGGAAGTGGGAGATCCCTGTCCAAATTCTCTCTCTCCACTGGCAGGGGTGGGAATTGAACCTGGATCTCCCCCATCCCGGGCAAGGGCTCTGACCGTGAGGCTGGAAGCTGTAGGGCAGCCCTACAGCCACTTCCTCCTCCGGCCGTTTTGTACGGGGCGAGGCAGGTGCCCAGCTCATTAATCCAGGAAACGACTTCGGAGCCTGAGTCCAGGCGAGGGGTTGCTGGCTGCAGGTCACAAGCTGGGATTGGCGCCGCCCTACAGCTCAGGCTTAGGCACCAGACTCTGTGAGGGGTGAAGCTTCAGACACCCTTCTCCAGCCACCATCTCTCATTAGCCAGCTTGGCAGGGGGCCACCTAGCATGATGGCTTTTGTGGGTCCCATTCTTAGCCCCCATCTCTCCCCATTCATGGCAGAGGGAGCCTGGGCGCCGAACTCAGGCTGTGTGGACAGAGGCGGTGCTAGCCCATTGGGGGCCCTGAGCAGGGATATTCCAACCTCCCCCCAACACTGACAGCCAGACCCCCACCATGCCGGGCTGACAGCCAGAGGCCCAGGGCTGACACCAGACACCCGCTGCCCAGGGCTGATGCCGGAGCTCACTGCCTGGGGCTGGCAGCACAGGCCCTGCCGCAGGGGGTGGAAGTCACAGAGCTCACATAAAATCATGGAGTCCGTGACCCCCGGGACTGACTCGGAGCCTTAATAATAACAAAAAGTGACTAGGGGCCCCTGGAGCTGCTCAGGGCTGAGAACCATTGTTTAGTCTGCCCAGGCCTAGCGCCAGCACCGGGTGCAGGAGCCATTTTGCACCAGATTAAGACATGGGAGGCTGCATCGGGGGCAGGGCAGGCAGAGAAATTTAGGAGGTGGTGGATGGGGAAAGGGTGTTTAACAATTTCTCCTCCACAGCCAAAGGTGTGCACCAACATTGTTTCACAAAGACTCAGTTTACAAATTAGAGATGAGGAATGTCGATATTTGCTGGTGATAGCTAAGATCTGACTCTGTATCTGACCTAATTGATCCATATGGTCCAAATAAAGATGAATAAAAGGGGGAGGGGAAAGGGCAGGTACTGAGGGATGGCGGGGGGTTGAGCAGAGGGTCAGACACAAGGAGAGCAGAGGGGGAAGGGCTGGCACTAGGGGTGAAGAGGAAGGTGAGGGAAGTTGTGGGCACCGGGAGGCAGATGGGGGTGAGGAGAGTGGCAGGGGGACAGAGGGAGCAGATGGGCGGACGGGGGAGGGAAGAAGGGTGGGAGGCAGGACAGCAGAGGAGGTGCGGGGTGGGATGGGCATCAAGGGGCAGTGGCAGACACCAGCTGGGCAGATGGGAGCAACGGGAGGGGTGGGAGACATGGGAGCAGAGGGGGAAGATGGAGAGGGGCCGGTGCCAGGAGGGCAGAGGGCGAAGGGAGGGTGGGATCCAGAGGGAAGAGGTGGGTGGAGGGGAAGGGCACATAACAGGGAGGCAAAGGGGAGTGAGGGAAAGGGACCCAAGGAAGCAAAAAGGTGATAGGGGGGTGCTGTGAACTGCCAAACCTAGAGGTGCCGGGGCACTAAACTGACAAGCTGTGAAGTACTGGTGCTCTGAACTGCCAGCCAGAGGTGCCAGAGCTATGAGCTGCAAGCCCAGGAGTTCAGGGGCTCAGAACTGCCAAGGCCAGAGATTCCAGGTCCATTGTCTGCAAGGCCAGAAGTTCTGAGGCTATTAACTGCCAAGATCAGAGGATCTGGAGCTCTAAACGGCCAGGGCAGCAGTGCCAGGGGTCTGAAGAGCGAGGACCACAGGTGCCGGGGTCTGAACTGCCCCAGAGGTGCCAGGGGTCTGAAGTGTGATGCCCAGAAGAGCCGGCGTTATTTTATAAGCCCAGAAGTGCAGGGACTCTGAACTGACAGGCCAGAGGTGCCATGGTCTGAACTGCCAAGCGCAGAAGCATTGCAGCTCTGAACTGCCAGGCCGAGATATGTTGGGACTAAGAACTGCCAGGCCAAAAAGTGCCTGGGCTGTGAACTGCCAGACCCAGAGCTGCTATGGTCTGAAGTGCCAATTCAAGAAGTCCCAGGGCTGAGAAGTGCCAGGCCCAGAAGTGCGGGGTCCTAACTGCCAGGCCCAGGGGTGATGTGTTCTGAATATCCAAGCTCAGAGGTGTCTGGACTAAGAACTGCCAGTGTCAGAGGTGCCAGAGCTATGAACTGCCAAAGCCACAGGTGCCGGGGCTAGGAACTGTTAAGCCCTGAGGGCCAGGCCACTGAATGGCCAAACTCTGAGGTGCTGGAGTATGATCAGAGTAGCGCAGGTGTTCCGGGTCCATGAGATGCAAAGATGCCAGAGCTATAAATTGCCACGCCCACAGGTGCCGGGGCTCCGAACTGTCAAGCCCACATGTGCAGGGCCTTTGAACGGCCAAGCCCAGAGGTGAAAAGCTCTGAGGTGCTAGGGCTAGGACAGAGTTGCCGGTGCTGTGAACTGCCAAACCTAGAGGTGCTGGGTCTCTAAACTGACAAGCCGTGAAGTACTGGTGCTCTGAACTGCCAGCCAGAGGTGCCAGAGCTATGAGCTGCAAGCCCAGGAGTTCAGGGGCTCAGAACTGCCAAGGCCAGAGATGCCAGGGCTCTGAACTTTCAAGCCCAGAGATGCCATGGGTATGAACTACTAAGCCCAGGGGTACAGAGGCTATCAATTGCAAGTACTAAGGTTTTGGGTCTCTGAATTGCTAGGCCCACAGTTACCGGGGCGATGAAGTGCCAGGCCCAGAGTTGCAGGGGCTGTGAATGATGAAACCCTGAGATGCCCGAGCTATGAACTGTCTAGTCTATAGGTGCCGGACTATGAACTGCCAAACCCATAGGTGCCAGGTACCTGATCTGCCAAGCCCAAAGGTACGGGCGCCCTGAACTGCCTGACCCAAAGATGTCTGTGCTAGGAACTGTCAAACCTAGAGATGCTGGGGCTCAGAACTGCTGGGCCCAGAGTGCCAGCCATATGAACTGCCAATCCCCAAAATGCAGGGGTTCTACAGAGATGCCAAGATGCCAGAGATGCCAAGGCCATGAAGTGCCAGGCCCAGAGTATAGGGGGAGCAGTGGAGCCCTGAGGTGCCGGGGTGCCGAACTGCCAATCCCAGAGGTGCCGCAGTTATGAACTTCCAAACCCAGAGTTGCCATTGCTCTGTACTCCCAGGCCCAGAGGTGCCGGGGTTCTGCACTGTGAAGCTCAGAGTTGCTGGGGCATAAACTGCCAGGCCCAGAGGTGATGAGGCTATAAACCGTCAAGCCCAGATATGCTGGTGCTATGAACTGCCAAGCTGAGAAGTGACAGGGGTATGCAATGCTAAGTGTAGAAGAGCCAGTGTTATGATGGGCCAAGCCTAGAGGTGCTGGGGCTCTGAACTGCCAAGTCTAGGGCTGCCATGGCTCTAAACTGATAAGCCGTGAGGTATTTGGGCTCTGAATTGCCAGTCCCAGAGGTGCTGGGGTATCAACTGCCAAGTCCAGAGGTGCCTGAGGTCTGAACTGCAAATTCCAGAGGTGCCAGGGCTACGACATGCCAGGCCAGCTCAGGTGCCTGGTGCTGTGCCAGGCTCAGAGGTGCTGGTGCTGTGTCAAACTGCCAAACCTAGAGATGCCGGGTCTCTAAACTGACAAGCCGTGAAGTACTGGTGCTCTGAACTGACAGCCAGAGGTGCCAGAGCTATGAGCTGCAAGCCCAGGAGTTCAGGGGCTCAGAACTGCCAAGGCCAGAGATTCCAGGTCCATTGTCTGCAAGGCCAGAAGTTCTGAGGCTATTAACTGCCAAGATCAGAGGAACTGGAGCTCTAAACGGCCAGGGCAGCAGTGCCAGGGGTCTGAAGAGCGAGGACCACAGGTGCCGGGGTCTGAACTGCCTCAGAGGTGCCTGGGGTCTGAAGTGCGATGCCCAGAAGTGCTGGCGTTATCTTAATAGCCCAGAAATGTCGGGGCTCTGAACTGCCATGCCCAGAGGTGCCATGGTCTGAACTGCCAAGCCGAGAATTGCCGGGGTTTCAAAGTGCCAGGCCCAGATGTGTTGGTACTAAGAATTGCAGGCCAGGAAGTGCCAGTTTCTAAATTGCCATGTCCAGCAATGCGTGGCTTTAAACTGCCAGGCCCAGAGATGCCAGGGCTCTGACCTTTCAAGCCCAGAGATGCCATGGGTATGAACTACTAAGCCCAGGGGTACAGAGGCTATCAATTGCAAGTACTAAGGTTTTGGGTCTCTGAATTGCTAGGCCCACAGTTACCGGGGCGATGAAGTGCCAGGCCCAGAGTTGCAGGGGCTGTGAATGATGAAACCCTGAGATGCCCGAGCTATGAACTGTCTAGTCTATAGGTGCCGGGCTATGAACTGCCAAATCCATAGGTGCCAGGTACCTGATCTGCCAAGCCCAAAGGTACGGGCGCCCTGAACTGCCTGACCCAAAGATGTCTGTGCTAGGAACTGCCAAACCTAGAGATGCTGGGGCTCAGAACTGCTGGGTCCAGAGTGCCAGCCATATGAACTGCCAATCCCCGAAATGCAGGGGCTCTACAGAGATGCCAAGGCCATGAAGTGCCAGGCCCAGAGGTATAGGGGCCATGAGCAGTGGAGCCCTGAGGTGCCGGGGTGCCGAACTGCCAATCCCAGAGGTGCCGCAGTTATGAACTTCCAAACCCAGAGTTGCCATTGCTCTGTACTCCCAGGCCCAGAGGTGCCGGGGTTCTGCACTGTGAAGCTCAGAGTTGCAGGGGCATGAACTGCCAGGCCCAGAGGTGATGAGGCTATAAACCGTCAAGCCCAGATACGCTGGTGCTATGAACTGTAAAGTCTAGGGGTGCCATGGCTCTAAACCGATAAGCCGTGAGGTATCTGGGCTCTGAATTGCCAGTCCCAGAGGTGCTGGGGTATCAACTGCCAAGCCCAGAGGTGCCTGAGGTCTGAACTGCAAATTCCAGAGGTGCCGGTGCTGTGAACTGCCAAACCTAGAGGTGCCGGGGCTCTAAACTGACAAGCCGTGAAGTACTGGTGCTTTGAACTGCCAGCCAGAGGTGCCAGAGCTATGAGCTGCAAGCCCAATAGTTCAGGGGCTCAGAACTGCCAAGGCCAGAGATTCCAGGTCCAATGTCTGCAAGGCCAGAAGTTCTGAGGCTATTAACTGCCAAGATGAGAGGATCTGGAGCTCTAAACGGCCAGGGCAGCAGTGCCAGGGGTCTGAAGAGCCAGGACCACAGGTGCTGGGGTCTGAACTGCCTCAGAGGTGCCAGGGGTCTGAAGTGCGATGCCCAGAAGTGCTGGCGTTATCTTATAAGCCCAGAAGTTCTGAATATCGAAGCTCAGAGATGTCAGGACTAAGAACTGCTAAAGCCACAGGTGCCGGGGCTAGGAACTGTTGAGCCCTGAGGTCCGGGCCTCTGAATAGCCAAACTCTGAGGTGCCAAAGTATGATCAGAGAAGCGCAGGCGTTCCGGGACCATGAGATACAAAGATGCCAGGGCTATTAATTGCCACGCCCACAGGTGCTGGGGCTCCGAACTGTCAAGCCCACACGTGCAGGGCCTTGAACGGCCAAGCTCAGGGATGAAAAACTCTGAGGTGCTAGGGCTATGAACTGCCATCCTCTGAGGTACAGGGGCTATGAACGTCCAAGCCCAGATGTGCAGGGCCTTTGAATGGCCAAGCCCAGGGGTGAAAAGCTCTGAGGTACAGGGGCTATGAACGTCCAAGCCCAGATGTGCAGGGGCCATGAGCAGTGGAGCCCTGAGGTGCCAGGGCTTCAAACTGCCAATCCCAGAGGTGCCGCAGTTATGAACTTCCAAACCCAGAGTTGCCATTGCTCTGTACTCCCAGGCCCAGAGGTGCCGGGGTTCTGCACTGTGAAGCTCAGAGTTGCTGGGGCATAAACTGCCAGGCCCAGAGGTGATGAGGCTATAAACCGTCAAGCCCAGATATGCTGGTGCTATGAACTGCCAAGCTGAGAAGTGACAGGGGTATGCAATGCTAAGTGTAGAAGAGCCAGTGTTATGATGGGCCAAGCCTAGAGGTGCTGGGGCTCTGAACTGCCAAGTCTAGGGCTGCCATGGCTCTAAACTGATAAGCCGTGAGGTATTTGGGCTCTGAATTGCCAGTCCCAGAGGTGCTGGGGTATCAACTGCCAAGTCCAGAGGTGCCTGAGGTCTGAACTGCAAATTCCAGAGGTGCCAGGGCTACGACATGCCAGGCTCAGAGGTGCTGGTGCTGTGAACTGCCAAACCTAGAGATGCCGGGTCTCTAAACTGACAAGCCGTGAAGTACTGGTGCTCTGAACTGCCAGCCAGAGGTGCCAGAGCTATGAGCTGCAAGCCCAGGAGTTCAGGGGCTCAGAACTGCCAAGGCCAGAGATTCCAGGTCCATTGTCTGCAAGGCCAGAAGTTCTGAGGCTATTAACTGCCAAGATCAGAGGAACTGGAGCTCTAAACGGCCAGGGCAGCAGTGCCAGGGGTCTGAAGAGCCGAGGACCACAGGTGCTGGGGTCTGAACTGCCTCAGAGGTGCCTGGGGTCTGAAGTGCGATGCCCAGAAGTGCTGGCGTTATCTTAATAGCCCAGAAATGTCGGGGCTCTGAACTGCCATGCCCAGAGGTGCATGGTCTGAACTGCCAAGCCAGAGAATTGTGCCAGAAGTGGGGTTTCAAAGTGCCAGGCCCAGATGTGTTGGTACTAAGAATTGCAGGCCAGGAAGTCCCGGGGCTCTAAACTGCCATGCCCAGCAATGCCGTGGCTTTAAACTGCCAGGCCCAGAGATGCCAGGGCTCTGACCTTGCCAAGCCCAGAGATGCCATGGGTCTGAACTACTAAGCCAAGCCCCAGGGCTCTGTACTGCCAGGCTATCAAGTCTGTTGCAAGTGCCAGGCCTAAGGTTTTGGGTCTCTGAATTGCAGGCCCAGATGTGCGGGGGTCTGAAGTGCCAGGCCCAGAAGTTCCAGGGGCTGTGAATCTGAAACCCTGAGATGCCATGCCCAGTCAAGGTGCCGGGCTAAGAACTGCCAGGCCCATAGGTGCCAGGGGCTCTGAACTGCCAAGCCCAAATACGTGGCCCTGAACTGCCTGACCCAAAGATGTCTGTGCTAGGAACAGCCGAACCTAGAAGTCCTGGGGCTCTGAACTGCCAGGCCCACAAGTGTCGGCTAAGAACTAGGAACTGCCAATCCCCAGATGCAGGGGCTCTCTGAACTGCCAAGGCCAGAAGTGCCAGGGGCTCTGAACTGCCAGGCCCACAAGTGCAGGGGCTAAGAACCTGAACTGCCCAGGGGCTCTGAACTGAGCCAGTGCCAGGTGAAGCGGGGCTCTGAACTGCCAAGCCCAGAGGTCCCGCAGGGGCTCTGTACTGCCAAGCCCAGAGGTGCCGGGGCTCTGTACTGCCAGGCCCAGAGGTGTCGGGACTAGGAACTGCCATGCCCAGAGTTGTTGGGGCTCTGAACTGCCAGGCCCAGAGTGATGAGGCTATGTGGCAGCCCAGGCTCTGCAGTCTGAACTGTAAAGTCAAGTGCCGGGGCTCTAAACTGCCAGGCCCACAAGTGTCGGGACTAAGAACTGCCAGGCCCAGAGGTGCTGGGGCTATGAACTGCCAAGCCCAGATGTGCCTGGGTCTGAACTGCAAAGCCCAGAAGTCCCGGGGCTCTGAACTGCCAGGCCCAGAAGTGTCGGGACTAAGAACTGCCAGGCCCAGAGGTGTTGGGGCTCTGAACTGCTGCAGGCCCAGATGTGGCAGGGTCTGAACTGCCACGCGCAGAATTCCCGGGGCTCTGTACTGCCAGGCCCACAAGTGTCGGGACTAAGAACTACCAGGCCCAGAGGTGTTGGGGCTCTGAACTGCAAGCCCAGATGTGGCAGGGTCTGAACTGCCAAGCGCAGAAGTCCTGGGGCTCTGTACTGCCAGGCCCACAAGTGTCGGGACTAAGAACTGCCAGGCCCATAGGTGTTGGGGCTCTAAACTGCCAGGGCAGATGTGGCAGGGTCTGAACTGCCAAGCCCAAAAGTCCTGGGGCTCTGGGAACTCTGACGTCTGCCCAGGCCCATGGCATGGCTGAACTGTCCCGGGGCTCTGTACTGCCAGGCCCAGAAGTGTCGGGACTAAGAACTGCCAGGCCCAGAGGTGTCAGGGCTCTGAAACTGCCAAGCCCAGGATGTGGCAGGGTCTGAACTGCCAAGCGCAGAAGTCCCGGGGCTCTGTACTGCCAGGCCCACAAGTGTCGGGACTAAGAAGAACTGCCAGGCCCATGCCCAGGTGTTGGGGCTCTAAACTTGCCAAGCCCAGATGTGGCAGGGTCTGAACTGCCAAGCCAAAGTCCCGGGGCTCTGAACTGCCAGGGGCCTAAGAACAAGGGTCGGGACTGAAAGCCCAGAACTGCCAGGCCCAGAAATGTCGGGGCTCTGAACTGCCAGGCCCAGAGGTGTGTGGCTCTGAAATCCAAGCCAGAAATGCCAGGTGGCAGGGTCTGAACTGCAACGCGAAGAATTCCCGGGGCTCTGTACTGCCAGGCCCACAAGTGTCGGGACTAAGAACTACCAGGCCCATAGGTTTCTGGTTTCGAAACTGCCAGGCCCAGATGTGGCAGGGTCTGAACTGCCAAGCCCAAAAGTCCTGGGGCTCTGTACTGCCAGGCCCATATGTCCCGGGGCTCTGTACTGCCAGGCCCAGAAATGTCGGGACTAGGGACGGCCATGCCCAGAGGTGTCCGGGCTCTGAAACACCAAGCCCAGGCTGTGGCATGGCTTGAATTGCCAAGCGCACAAGTCCCGGGGCTCTGTACTGCCAGGCCCACAAGTGTCGGGACTAAGAACTGCCAGGCCCATAGGTGTTGGGGCTCTGAACTTGCAGGCCCAGATGTGGCAGTGTCTAAACTGCCAAGCGCCGACGTCCTGGGGCTCTGTACTCCCAGCCCCACAAGTGTCAGGACTGCCAGGCCCAGAGGTGTCGGGCCAGGCCCAGAGGTGTTGGGGCTCTGAAACTGCCAAGCCCAGGCTGTGGCAGGGTCTGAACTGCCAAGCGCAGAAGTCCCGGGGCTCTGTACTGCCAGGCCCACAAGTGTCGGGACTAAGAACTGCCATGCCCAGAGGTGTCTGGGGCTCTAAACTGCAAGCCCAGGCTGTGGCAGGGTCTGAACTGCCAAGCGCAGAAGTCCCTGGGGCTCTGTACTGCCAGGCCCACAAGTGTCGGGACTAAGAACTGCCAGGCCCAGGCCCAGAGTGGCAGGGTCTAAACTGAACTGCCAGGGCAAAGTCCTGGGGCTCTGTACTGCCAGGCCCAAATGTCGGGACTAAGAACTGCCAGGCCCAGAGTGTGGCTCTAAACTGCCAGGCCCCATGTGGCAGGGTCTGAACTGCCAAGCCCAAAAGTCCCTGGGGCTCTGTACTGCCAGGCCCACAAGTGTCGGGACTCTGAACTGCCAGGCCCCAAGTGTCGGGACTCTGCCAACCCAGGCTGTGCCAGGCCCAGATGTGGCAGGCTGTCTGAACTGCCAAGCGCAGAAGTCCCGGGGCTCTGTACTGCCAGGCCCACAAGTGTCGGGACTAAGAACTGCCAGGCCCATAGGTGTTGGGGCTCGAAACTTGCAGGCCCAGATGTGGCAGGGTCTGAACTGCCAAGCGCAGAAGTCCCGGGGCTCTGTACTGCCAGGCCCACAAGTGTCGGGACTAAGAACTGCCAGGCCCATAGGTGTTGAGGTTCTAAACTGCAAGTGCAGGTGTGGCAGGGTCTGAAATGCCAAGCCCAAAAGTCCTGGGGCTCTGTACTGCCAGGCCCATATGTCCCGGGGCTCTGTACTGCCAGGCCCACAAGTGTCGGGACTAAGAACTGCCAGGCCCAGAGGTGTTGGGGCTCTGAAACTGGCTCTGGCAACTGCCAAGCGCCAGGCTCTGTACTGCCAGGCCCACAAGTGTCGGGACTAAGAACTGCCAGGCCCATAGGTGTTGGGGCTCTGTCCCAGGTGGCTCTGTACTGCCAGGCCCACAAATGTCGGGACTAAGAACTGCCAGGCCGATAGCTGTTGAGGCTCTGAACCTGCAGGCTCAGATGTGGCAGGCTCTGAACTGCCAAGCGCACAAGTCCCGGGGCTCTGTACTGCCAGGCCCACAAGTGTCGGGACTAAGAACTGCCAGGCCCATAAGTGTTGGGGCTCTAAACTGCCAGGCGAAATTGTGGTTGGGTCTGAACTGCAAAGCGCAGAAGTCCCGGGGCTCTATACTGCCAGGCCCACAAGTGTCGGGACTAAGAACTGCCAGGCCCGTAGGTGTTGGGGCTCTGAACTTGCAGGCCCAGATGTGGCAGGCTCTGAACTGCCAAGCCCAAAGTCCCTGGGGCTCTGTACTGCCAGGCCCCCAGGGCCGTCGGGACTAAGAACTGCCAGGCCCAGAGGTGTTGGGGCTCTGAAACGCCAAGCCCAGCTGTGGCAGGGTCTGAACTGCCAAGTGCGGAAGTCCCGGGGCTCTGTACTGCCAGGCCCACAAGTGTCGGGACTAAGAACTGCCAGGCCCATAGCTGTTGGGGCTCTGAACTTGCAGGCCCAGATGTGGCAGGGTCTGAACTGCCAAGCGCAGAAGTCCTGGGGCTCTGTACTGCCAGGCCCACAAGTGTCGGGACTAAGAACTGCCAGGCCCATAGGGTTCAGGCTCTAAACTGCCAAGTGCAGAGGTGTGGCAGGGTCTGAAATGCCAAGCCCAAAAGCCCTGGGGCTCTGAACTGCCAGGCCCTGAATGTCCCGGGGCTCTGTACTGCCAGGCCCACAAATGTCGGGACTAAGAACTGCCAGGCCCAGAGGTGTTGGGGCTCTGAAACTGCCAAGCCCAGGCTGTGGCAGGGTCTGAACTGCCAAGCGCAGAAGTCCCGGGGCTCTGTACTGCCAGGCCCACAAGTGTCGGGACTAAGAACTGCCAGGCCCATAGGTGTTGGGGCTCTAAACTTGCAGGCCCAGATGTGGCAGGGTCTGAACTGCCAAGCGCAGAAGTCCTGGGGCTCTGTACTGCCAGGCCCACAAGTGTCGGGACTAAGAACTGCCAGGCCCATAGGTGTTGGGGCTCTAAACTGCCCAGGCAGATGTGGCAGGGTCTGAACTGCCAAGCGCAGAAGTCCTGGGGCTCTGTACTGCCAGGCCCACAATGTCGGGACTAAGAACTGCCAGGCCCCTGTTGGTGCTAGGGACTGCAGGCCCAGATGTGGCAGGGCCTGAAACTGCCCTGGGGCTCTAAACTGCCAGGCCCAGTGTCGGGACTGTGGCAGGGTCTGAACTGCCAGGGTCTGAACTGCCACGCGAAGAATTCCCGGGGCTCTGTAGTGCCAGGCCCACAAGTGTCGGGACTAAGAACTACCAGGCCCATAGGTTTCTGGTTTCGAAACTGCCAGGCCCAGATGTGGCAGGGTCTGAACTGCCAAGTGCGGAAGTCCCGGGGCTCTGTACTGCCAGGCCCACAAGTGTCGGGACTAAGAACTGCCAGGCCCATAGGTGTTGGGGCTCTAAACTGCCAGGCGCATGTGGCAGGGTCTGTGGCAGTCCTGGGCTCTGTACTGCCAGGCCCACAAGTGTCGGGACTAAGAACTGCCAGGAAGTCCCTGAAACTGGGGATGTGGCTGTACTGCCAGGCCCACAAGTGTCGGGACTAAGAACTGCCAGGCCCATAGGTGTTGGGGCTCTAAACTGCCAGGCCCAGATGTGGCAGGGTCTGAAACTGCCAAGCCCAGCCCATAGTCCTGGGGCTCTGTACTGCCAGGCCCACAAGTGTCGGGACTAAGAACTGCCAGGCCCATAGGTGTTGGGGCTCTGAAACTGCCAGCCCAGGCTGTGGCAGGGTCTGAACTGCAAAGCGCAGAAGTCCCGGGGCTCTGTACTGCCAGGCCCACAAATATCGGGACTAAGAACTGCCAGGCCCATAGCTGTTGGGGCTCTGAACTTGCCAAGCCAGGCTGTGGCATAGTCTGAACTGCAAAGCGCAGAAGTCCCGGGGCTCTGTACTGCCAGGCCCACAAGTGTCGGGACTAAGAACTGCCAGGCCCATAGCTGTTGGGGCTCTGTACCTGCAGGCCCATATGTGGCAGGGTATAAACTGCCAAGCGTAGGAGTCCTGGGGCTCTGTACTGCCAGGCCCACAAGTGTCGGGACTAAGAACTGCCAGGCCCATAGGGTTCTAGGCTCTAAACTGCCAAGTGCAGATGTGGCAGGGTCTGAAATGCCAAGCCCAAAAGTCCTGGGGCTCTGTACTGCCAGGCCCATATGTCCCGGGGCTCTGTACTGCCAGGCCCACAAGTGTCGGGACTAGGGACGGCCACGCCCAGAGGTGTCCGGGCTCTGAAACGCCAAGCCCAGGCTGTGGCATGGCTTGAATTGCCAAGCGCACAAGTCCCGGGGCTCTGTACTGCCAGGCCCACAAATGTCGGGACTAAGAACTGCCAGGCCCATAGCTGTTGGGGCTCTGAACTTGCAGGCCCAGATGTGGCAGTGATTGGTCTGATTGGGACTATATAGGTTAATGGTCCCTTTGGGCGGGGGTATCCGCCCTAAATGCAGCCAGTGAGGCAGGTCTCTAGAGAGCAGGCAGACTGTCCTTCCACAGTGTTCCAGTTGTTCCTGGGAAGAAGAAACCATCCCATCACTAACCTACTTACCTGTTCCTGTGTTCCTGGTTCCTGTGTTCCTGACCCGGTTCCTGTTCAGCTGTTTCTCTGCCTGTCAACATCAGTGTTTCAGCATCCTGTGGGAAGAAGCAAAAATGTCTGTTTTATTTACTAACTAAAATCAGAGTTTGTGTTATTTAGGTGCATTAGGGTCCGAGGCTTTATTATCTTTTGTATTCACCCCTGAGCAACCTAAATCCCAGTTTTTAATTCCCTAAGTAGACTGCTTCCTTGGTTAAAATCAATTACTGCCTCATTGATAGATGCAAATAAGTGGTGTCTGAATCAGACTTTTATAGATTTCATATTCTCCCTGTGACGTGTGGCGACTGCAGCAGGACACCGCAGCAGTTGTTGATTTTAAGCATTGTTTGCTCCGAGTGGTCCTCTGCGGTCCATTGGCTGCGCAGGAGGGAGCGGTAAGCCGTGTGTGGCTGGGTGAGTCTTGTATTGCTGGCCAGAGTGTCAGTGGTTCATTTTGGAACGGGAGGACATTACATTCATCTTGGGTAGGACTCTGGAGTAGGCTCTGGCTGGGGCTCCAGAGGAGATTGGTGTCACAGGACTGTGTGTCCAGGAAGCGGTTTTCCTCTGCTTCAACCCAGTCTTGCATTGGGAGCCTTGGACCTAGCGTGTGTCTGCGAGTGGTTGACTCCCTGCTCTCTGCCAGCCTTGTGCAAGGCAAGGGCCTTTTGTGCCCAGGGGGGTGGTTTCACTTGCTTGACCCAACTGTGTGTTGGGAGCTTAGAGCCTTCTGTGCCCCTGAAGGTGGGTTCTCTCCACCTTCTGGCAGCCTTGCGTGCTGGGAAACGGCCTTGTGTGACTGAGCGGGTATCCGCAGCCATTTGCCTTGTGTTCCAGATTTTTGAGGCCTTGCGTGCCTCCCTACTAGGCAACCCTAGGTGCTGTGGTGGTGACTTGTGTTACCACAGCAAACTGAAGGTTGTGCCATAGTGTGTGCAGCACGTAACCTCCCACTGGAGAGAGTGTACAGTATTGCTGCTGGGCTTTTATAGCTCACGGACATAAATGTCCAGGCTTCACCTAAGGTAAGCAGTAGCTGTCTAGTTAGAGAGGCAGAGACTTTGCCTGCGGGCAAATCAAGTGCAGTCTGTGAAGGGTTGGCATTGCCTCGGTTATACTACCGAAAGCAGTGGTAAGCAGAGGTGAGCCGGGGAAGGCTCATCAGAGTTGGAAAGTCCTATGCTGGCAAGTGATTGGTAGAGCTGAATTCCCTTGTGAAAGTGTCAGTGCGCTCAAGGAAAAGAATGGCACTTAGAAGTTCGGCCTGTCCGAATGGAAGAAGGAGTCAAATAACAATTGTTTGGACTGGAGTCTTAATGATTTTGGAAAGGGCTGAAATCTCCGGGAGGGAGGATTGTTGCATGGGAACACAGCGTACACTGATCTGTGCAAGTGTTGGGAAAAGTTCATGGGAGCTCGTCCCCGGCCTTTTAGGAAAGTCAGGAAGGGAGCAGTTCTTTATGGCCTGGCTGAGGTAGTCCAGGAGTTGGAAGGGTGTGTTGGGAAGCAAACCCTAGAGATCACCCAGCTGCGTGAGGCACTGGGGAAGAGGGATAAGGAGGTAGGCGATCTGAATGGGAAGTTAGAGTGGTTGAACACCAAAACGCTCAGGCAGTCTTCTCAAATCAATGGGCTGAATGCTCAGGTCCGAGACCTATCTTCTGTTGTAGAGAAGAGGGACAGAGAGGTCCGTGTGCTCTCCATTAAGTTAGAGGAAGCACAGGCAGCTATCCGTAAGTTGGTGGCCAAGATTAAGGAACCCAAGGGAGAGCAGGCGTGTCATGTTGTCTGCAATAGAAAGGTTAATGCCCTAAAGGGAGAGATTGCTGCCATGAAGCGGGATCCTTTGTGCTCGCATAGCTCTGACTCCAACTCGAAGGAGGAGGGATCAGAGAGCAAGGAGGACATTTTTGTCTGGGAAAAAGACCGAGTCCATTTCACAGTTCTGTTCCTGGGAGTGGAAGAGAGCTGCGGCACTCAGGGCCCCCAGGAGGGGATAGGGTCAAAGGCACCCATGGCTCGATAACTACAACTATCGTGAGTTACGGTGTCTCCTCCAGACCCATGGAGACCTGCTGAGAGATCAAGGCCTAACACTCCGGAGCAGGCCCAAGTGATAGGAAAGACCCTGGGGCCTCTCAATCGAGAGACCCTAATAGATTGGTTGGCTAAACCTAGCAAGCTGCCTGCCATTAGCAAGGAGGATATCTCAGACCCTTGTCAGGGAATGCATGTCTGGGGAGGAGTTCTCTTCATTGCCAAGAGAGCTCCAAGTAGGTAATGTAGTCAAGAAGCTACAGTTATTGAAGGGAATATATCATTTCTATTTTCACAGTGTAAAATTGATTGGGAAATTCTACGTCGATAAACAACAGATCGGAGAACATCCCGAACCTTACATCCAGAGGAAGAAGATTCTGGCAAGGATGGCTGGCGTGACTATGGTAGATACTCCAGAATTTCGAGAAGCGCTGATCCAAGGATTGCTCCCGATTCTACACTGGTGAGGATTGAAGCTCATCTGAGAGACATGTACAAGCTTCACTGAGAAGCATTCCCTAACCATGGACAGAAGAGGAGGGTGTCCGTGGTAACTTCCAGGAGAGTGAAGCCAAAGGGCTCCCAGAATAAGGATGCCCCAGTGAAGAGTGGCAAATTCCAGGCCCAGGAGAGAGGTCGATTCAACAATAACTAGAGGGAGGAGGAAAGGTTATTCTGAAATTTTATCTGGAAGCGACTGTTGAAGTAGGAGTTCTGGGAGAATAAGACGGTCTGAAGATGGATGAGTTGATCTGTAGACTTGCTCAACACCAGGAAAAGAAGGCCACTGCCCTCAACTTGGAATCAGAGAGTGGTACTCTCCAATGAAGGTGCCCAGCTCCCCAATCTCCCCCCAGTACTGTGGCACCTAGCTTACTGGATAGGTGAGGGAGACCTGTGGTAAATGCTATGTTCATAGGGGAGTTTGGGAAATTTAATCAGAATTTGTTATTTGACATGGGCGCCACAGTGTCAATCATAAGCTCGACTTCTATGAAAGAGAAGCTACCTGTTTGAGGGACCTTATCGTTGGAGGGTTATAATGGGAAAAGCAATGTTGCACCTTTCACGAAGCCTCTGAATTGTATAAGAGGTAACCAGATTAAAAACTCATTTGGCCTTCAAAGTCTAGAGGATGAAGGGATTTTGGGAATTGACACCCTGAAGAAGCTAGGGGGTGTAGCAGATCAAAAGGCAGAGTTCAGTTTGAAGGAAACCATAGGATCCCTGGTACATCAAGGTGTGCTCATGGAAGTATGCAGCCCCTGTAATTCACCTATTTGGCCGGTCATCAAGTCTCACTAACGTACGTGGATGCTCACTGTTGATTACAGAGAGCTGAATAAGGTTACTCCACGACTGGCTCCAATTGTTGCAAAATTCCATGACGTTCTAGCTGCTGTAACATCTGGAGCAAGGTGGTTTACTGTGTTAGATTTGTCTAATACATGCTTTTCTATTCCATTGGACAAAAGGGAGTAGCATAAATTTGCTTTTACTTTTGGCAGCAGGCAATATACATTCACGAGACTGCCACAACATCTGCACAACGCCCCAACTATTTGTCACCATCAAGTTGTGAAGATGTGAGACAGCTTCCAAACCAAGGATCTGGTGCTGTCCTATGTGGATGACATCCTCTTTTCAATGACGAGAGAGGAGAACCTTGAAAGGCTGGAGGAAATCTTGTGCAAGATTAAGTTTGCAGGATTCTTAGTTAATCCAATGAAGGCACAAATGGTAACCCAGCAAGTCACATATTTGGGAGTACAACTAGGAGTGAGTGAACGAAAACAAGACACTCCAAAAATAGAATTGACTGGGAAACTGCCGGCTCCAAAAGATATAACTTCCCTAAGGTGTGCCACGTTTGTCTTTCTTCCAGAGGATAGAAGTGACTTCATCTGTATGATGTGGAAGCTGGTCTCCATATTGGAAGAAAATGTTAAAGGGCTAGAGACACAACTATCAACCTTGCATTGCATCAGAGAAAATGAAGACTTTCTGGAGAGGAGTCACGATTTGTTACTGCAGACACAGCATGTGGAAGAATCAGAGAGCGTGGTGCAAATGAAACTGAAGAATGGGGAAGAAAATTTGGCAGCATGTGATCTCCAGAAGAAGAAAGAGGATAACCCATATATCGCCAGTGCAGATAGAGGTAAGCAATCGTTTTCAGGATCTCTGCACAGGTACTACGGAGGAGAACAGTTTGGAAGATTCATCTGAGGGAAGGGATCAGAAGAAGGCCCCTTCGATCAGAAGGCATGGGATGCATTATCCTAGGGATGGGGGTTCCACGACCACCACTCCCAAGAGAAAGAGATGGGTGGTGGTGGTTGGGGACTCTCTCCTAAGGGGGACCATCTGCTGTCCGGATGGGGAAACTTGGGAACTGTTCTGCTTGCCTGGAGCTAGAATTCAAGATGTGATGGAGAGTCTGCCAGGACTTATCAAGCCCTCAGACCGTTCCCCCTTCCTACTTCTCCATGTGGGTACCAATGACACTGCCAAGAACGACCTTGAGCGGATCACTATAGACTGTGTGGAAAGACTATGTGGAAAGAAGGATAAAGGAGTTTGAGGTACAAGTGGTGTTCTCATCCATCCTCCCTGTTGAAGGAAAAGGCCCAGGTAGGGACCATCAAATTGCAGAAGTAAATGCATGGTTACGCAGGTGGTGTCAGAGAGACGGCTTTCGATTCTTTGATCATGGGATGTTGTTCCAGGAAGACAGATTGCTAGGAAGAGGTGGGATCCACCTAACAAAAAGAGGGAAGAGCATCTTCGCAGGCAGGCTGACTAACCTAGTGAGGAGGGCTTTAAACTAGGTTCACCGCGGGATCGGGACCTTAGCCCAGTGGTAAGTGGGGAAGCGGGACACCAGGAGGAAGCGCAAGGAAGAGGGTGCAACAGGGGAGGCCTCCTGATTCATACTCAGAAAGTAGGGCAATTGGCTAGTTATCTTAGGTGCCTACAAACGAACGCAAGAAGCCTGGGAAACAAGCAGGAGGAATTGGAAGTCCTGGCACAGTCAAGAAACTATGGTGTGATTGGAATAACTGAGACTTGGAGGGGTAATTCACACTACTGGAGAACTGTCGTGGATGAGTATAAACTGTTCAGAAAGGTCAGGCAGGGGAGAAAAGGTGGAGGATTTGCACTATATGTAATCTGACGTAGTGGGTTGCAGCCCACGTAAGCTTATGCCCGCAGAAATGTGTTAGTCTTTATGGTGCTACAGGACTCTCGTTGTTTTTACTGTATGTAAGAGAGCACTACGATTGCTCAGAGCTCCAGTATGAAACTGGAGAAAAGCCTGTTGAGAGTCTCTGGGTTAAGTTTAGAGGCAAGAGCACCAAGGGTGATGTCGTGGTGAGCATCTGTAATACCAAACCAGGAGGTTGAGATAGACGAGACTTTCTTCAGACAACTAGGGAAATTTTCCAGTTCACAGGACCTAGTTCTCATAGGGGAGTTCAATCACCCTGACATCTGCTGGGAGAGCAATACAGCAGAGCACAGACAATCCAGGAAGTTTTTGGAGAGTGTTGCGGACAACTTCCTGGTGCAAGTGCTGGAGGAACCTACTAGGGGCCATGCTCCTCTTGACCTGCTGCTCACAAACAGGGAAGAATTGGTAGGGGAACTAGAAAAGGGTGGTCATCTGGGCAGCAGTGACCATGAGATGGTCGAGTTCAGGATCCTGACAAAAGGAAGAAAAGAGAACAGCAGAATACGGACCCTGGACTTCAGAAAAACAGACTTTGACTCCCTCAGGGAGATGATGATTCCCTGGGAGGCTAATATGAAGGGGAAAGGAGTCCAAGAGAGCTGGCTGTATTTTAAAGAAACCTTACTGACGGCACAGGAACAAACCATCCCAATATGCAGAAAGAATAGCAAATATGGCAGGCAACCAGCTTGGCTTAACAAAGAAGTCTTCGGTGAGCTTAAAGACAAAAAGGAAGCTTACAAGAAGTGGAAGCTTGGTTAGATGACTAGGGAGGAGTTTAAAAACACTGCTCGAGCATGCAGGAGTGAAATCAGGGAGGCCAAAGCACAAATGGAGTTGCAGCTAGCAAGAGACGTGAAGGGTAATAGGAAGGGTTTCTACAGGTATGTTAGTAACAAGAAGAAAATCAGGGAAAGTGTGGGCCCCTTACAGAATGGACGAGGCAACCTAGTGACAGATGATGTGGAAAAAGCAAGTACTCAATGCTTTTTTTGCCTCTGTCTT
Organism: Emydura macquarii macquarii; assembly: GCF_026122565.2. Taxonomy (NCBI): domain Eukaryota; kingdom Metazoa; phylum Chordata; order Testudines; family Chelidae; genus Emydura; species Emydura macquarii. The sequence goes on from NW_027132258.1 coordinate 30,175, forward strand.
CACATACAAGGTCAGTTCCCAGACTACTGTCTGGGCAGTACAGAATGGGGAGGAGGTGAACATCCCTCAGTGGTGAAAGAACAGGTTCAGGACTATTTAGAAAGACTGGACATGCACAAGTCCATGGGGCCAGATGCAATGCATCCAAGGGTGCTGAAGTTGACTATTGTGATTGCAGAGCCATTGGCCATTATCTTTGAAAACTCATGGCAGTTGGGGGAGGTCCCAGATGATTGGAAAAAGGCAAATATAGTGTCCATCTTCAAAAAAGGGAAGAAGGAGGATCCAGAAAACTACAGACCAGTCAGCCTCACCTCAATCCCTGGAAAAATCATGGAGTAGGTCCTCAAATAATCCATTTTGAGGCACTTGGAAGAGAGGAAGTTGATCAGGAACAGTCAGCATGGATTCACCAAGGGCAAGTCATGTCTGACCAACCTGATTGCCTTCTATGATGGGATGACTGGCTCTGTGGATGTGCGGAAAGTGGTGGACTTGGTACACCTTGACTTTAGCAAAGCTTTTGATACTGTCTCCCACAGTATTCTTATCAGCAAGTTAAAGAAGTATAGGTTGGATGAATGGACTATAAGATAGATACAGAGCTGGCGAGATCATCGGGCTCATTGGGAAGTGATCAACGGCTCAATGTCTAGTTGGCAGCCAGTAACAAGTGGAGTGCCCCAGAAGTCGGTGCTGGTTTTGTTCAACATCTTCATTAATGATCTGGAGGATGGGGTGGATTGCACCCTCAGAAAATTTGCAGCTGACACTAAGCTGTGGGGAGTGGTAGATATGCTGGAGGGCAGGGATAGGATACAGAATGACCTAGACAAATTAGAGGATTGGGCCAAAAGAAATCTGATGTGGTTCAACAAGGACAAGTGCAGAATCCTGCACTTAGGATGGAAGAATCCCATGCACTGCAACAGGCTGGGGACTGACTGGCTAGGCAGCAGTTCTTCAGAAAAGGACCTGGGGGTTACAGAGGACAAGAAGCTGGATATGAGTCAAGAGTGTGCCCTTATTGCCAGGAAGGCTAATGGCATATTGGGCTGCATTAGTAGGAGCATTGCCAGCAGATCGAGGGAAGTGATTATTCCCCTCTAATCAGCACCGATGAGGCCTCATTTGGAGTACTGTGTCCAGTTTTGGGCCCCTCACTACAGAAAGGATGTGAACAAATTGGAGAAAGTCCAGAGGAGGGCAACAAAAATGATTTGGGGACTGGAACACATGACTTATGAAGAGAGGCTGAGGGAACTAGGCTTCTTTAGTCTGCAGAAGAGAAGAATGAGGGGAGATTTGATAGCAGCCTTTAAATACCTGAAACAGGGTTCCAGGGAGGATGGAGCTAGGCTGTTTTCATTGGCAGTAGATGACAGAAGTAGGAGCAATGGTCTCAAGCATAGTGGAGGAGGTCTAGATTGGATACTAGGAAAAACTTTTTCACTAGGAAGGTAGTGAAGTACTGGAAGGGGTTACCTAAGGATGTGATGTAATCTTCATCCTTAGAGGTTTCTAAGGCCCGACTTGACAAAGCCCTGACTGGGATTATTCAGTTGGGGTTGGTCCTGCTTTGAGGAGGGGGTTGGACTAGATGACCTTCTGAGGTCCTTTTCAACCCTAATCTTCTATGATTCTATGCTGCCCTGAGATTAGAGAACAAAGAGGTCTTGCAAGGAACTGTAAGACCCCCTTCTGCTTAGACTGCCGAAGTAGTGGTAGTCCTGTTGATATTAGATGCTATGGACCAACATAGGAATTTCTTTATATGCTTTGACTCTGAATGGGTCATTCGAGCGTTTATTGACTGGATGCCTGTCTGGGTCGAGAGAGGCATGACTACTGCTGAGGGGAAGGCAGTTGCTCACAGCCAGTATCTACGACATGCCTGGTCCATAGCGGGACGTAGACAGGGAGAAATCCATTTGTACAAGGTGAAAGCCCACCAGAGAAGTCATAGTGATGTAAGCAAGGTCTGAGAGTCTGAGTGGCACTCTCCCTGCTCAGCAGCTGAAAGGGGGGCACATTATTTGTATGGGCTTTGTATTTGCAGGAGTACAATTCAGTATTCAGCATATTGCATAAGCACACTAGGTGTTGAGCATGATGGGAAATGGTCAGTGTGTCTGGTATTGTGTTACAAGTCACTTTTGTGTTAACTGCAGGGGTAATGAAGTATTGTCCTTCGTTTGTATGAACAAATGGCATCAGATCTGTGTTTAGCTTGTTCTGATAAAAAATTAACTCTCACCCAAATAGAGCCCAAAAAGGGTGGCAAACGGACGTTCCAGCATAGGGAGGGGTGAGCAGTCTCCTATTGAGATTGCAGTAACCTTGCCAAAGGGCTACTCTCAGGCCTAGGTTGATGATCTCATCCCACTATTAAATGGTAGAGCTAATGATTCCACTTGGAGGCTTTTGTTTGATAAAAGCAGGGAAGTTGCTTCTGTGTCAGCAGAAGATTTTCCCCTGAGCTGAAATTCACTAAGATCTGAATCACTAGAGAGACTGGGAAACCTTGACTGACAACCACCAGAGAGGTGCCGGCAGTTGGCAGCACCTGAGACGGCGGGATCGGTCGGCACCAGTAGCTGGCAGGAGCAACAGTGGTCAATGCCAGCAGACGGTGGGATTGGTCAGTACCAGCAGACAGCGGAAGCCAGGAGCGATCAGAGCCTGCAGATGCCAGGACTGGTTAGCATCTGTAGACAGAGGGGGCCAGCAGACGGCAGGAACCAGGAGCGGTTGGTGTCGGCAGACAGTGAGAGCCAGCAGCGGGGACTTGGTGAGGCCTGGAGGTGGTGGGAGGCAGCAGCCGAAGAGGCCTGGTCAAGCCTGAGTCTAGCAGGAGCTTGCAGAGAAGGACTGGCTGAGCCCCAACCGAGAAATGGACATTGCAACTACAATGGCTGGTACAGGGGAGAGAAAGAAGGGTGAGGTGAAGGACATGCCCCGTACTCTGGGATGGGTTTGGCTCATTGAGTTCCTGAATTCTGTTTGCACTGTTTCCCAAACCAGTGCTGTGTTACTTCCTTTCTGTTATTGAAAGGTTTACTTTCTACACTCAGACTCTGTGCTTGTGAGAGGGGAAGTATTGCCCTTTGGGGGCGCCCAGGGAATAGTGTGTGATTTCCCAGGTGACAGGGTGGGGGCTCGAGCCAGTTTGGTGTTGTATCATTGACAGGGACCCCTAGATATAGAACCCAGCCCTTGCTGCTGCCGACTCTGTCTGGCAGAAGTGTTCGATTTTGGGGGGCTCGTCTGGGTCAGTAGCCCTCACAAGCACATGTTGAGTGACCCATTACATTGGGAGAGCCATGCTGTATAATTGGAAGAAATCATAGTGGTCTGATGGCTAATATGCCAGGTAGGTTGGGTCCTGACTCAGCAGCCCCAAGCTGGGGGGCTGCAGCCTCACCCGATGACTGGGTCAAGGCCCTAGGGCAAGCATTGGAAAGGGTAGTGCTGTCCCATTGTACGGCAAGACCCTACTGTAAGTTAAGGTTCTTTGCTGGAGGTCCCATCCCAATACCTGGGGAAGAGGAGTTCGAACTCTGGTTGAAGCACACCACTGAAGTGCTGCAGGAGTGGGCAGCACCAGAGGCAGAGAAGTGAAGATATCAATTGGAGAGCCTCAGGGGCCCAGCATTAGATGTGATTCGCACCCTGAGAATCACTAATCCTGAAGCCAGTGTGAAGGAATGTCTAGAGGCCCTAAATCATACCTTTGGGAGAGCAGAGGGCTCTGAGGACATCTACTGTAAGTTCCTTAACACCAGACAGCAAAAGGGTGAGAAAGTTTCAGCCTATGTACAGAGGTTGAAGAAACCATTGTAGAGGGCTGTCCTGAGGGGAGCAGTGACTGCTGAGCAAATGGACCGGACTAGATTGGTCCAAATTGTGTGCGGGGTTTGGTCTCAGAGCCCAATTCTGCCTCATCTACAGTTAAAAGGACGACTGGAAAATCCCCCCCGTTTCTCCCAGCTGATGAAAGAGATCAGAGAGGAAGAAGAAAGACTGGACGCCAATGAGCTATGGGAAGCCCACCCAGCTGAACCAGACGTCACAGCATCCCTGTGGACAGCAAGTGTACTGATGGTAAGCAGCAGAGAGGAACTTGCCCAGCAAATGCAGGTCTTGACAGAAGAGTTAGCTGAGCTACATAGTACCAGGGACCGAGCTAAGACTGTCAGGCCTAGAGAGCCCCTGGCTGTGGTGAAGGAGAAGTCAGCAGTTAGAGCTGCCATCCCACCCGAGTGAAGGAAGAAGGGACCATTCTTCTGCTACCAGTGTGGCCAAGATGGACACATTGCAGCTAAGTGTCATAATGAAGAAAATCCCTCCTTGGTGTATGGAAAATAATGGACCATTGGGGGGTTCAAGGAACTTCCAGAGGAGCTTGGAAAAGGGGGCACCCAGGCCCATGGGATTTGAAGACTCTCCTGGAAATGACTGTCCAGCTAGGATCTCACCAGGGCTGATAGGGCCTCGAACATAGGTCACGGTGAGGATCGAAGGGACCAAATGCAGGGCAGTGCTTGACACTGGATCCCAAGTGACTGCTGTATTTCAGTCAGTCTACCAACAGAGGCTTGCACATCTACCAATACAGCCCCTGACAGGGCTTGGCCTGTGTGGTCTTAGCATGGATGAATACCCCTACCAAGGGTATGTTATAGTGCATCTGGAATTTCCAGAGGAGGTTGCCGGGGTGAGAGACGAGGTGGGAACTGCTGCCTTGATATGCCCTGACCCTAAATGGATCTCCGAGGTGTCTGTGCTGATAGGGACTAACTCCAGTCTCTTCAAGGTACTCGCTGACTGCTGCAGACAATGAGCTGGGGATCAGAACCTAAACACCCTGATGATCCATACACTTTGTGCTGAAGCCTATGGGAAAATTGAGAGCACTAAGATGGAGATGTCTGAGCTACCAATAGGAGCTCTGAGGTACACAGACGTGACCCCCCCAGTAGTGCTTGCAAGGGGGAGCGAGAAGTGCCTGTCGTGAGTACCTGTTTAAAAGACAGTAAGGGAACATTAGCAATGGTAGAGCAGCCAGCTGAAGGAGGACTCCCTGAAGGAGTGCTGGTCCCCAGTGGAGACTTAACTCTACCCACTTGAAGCCCAGGAAAAGGTGGTTATATTGATGACTAATGAAACAAGCTGTAATGTCATGGTGAAGCAAAGGCAGAAGATAGCAGACCTCTTTAAGCCTGGTTAGATGAGTGGGATGTAGGATGTACAAAAGGAGTGGAACACAACATCAGGCTTCAAGACTCCCGACAGTTCAGGGAGAGATCTAGGAAGATTGCTATATCGGAAATGGAAGATGTGCAACACCATCTCCAGGAGCTGCTTGCAAACGGCATTATTACAGAGTCCCGCAGCCCATAATGCCTCTCCTATTGTGGTGATCCGTAAAAAAAGTGGAAAAATCCGGATGTGTATTGACTACCGTACCTTAAACGGGCGCACTGTAATTGACCAGTACACCATGTCTCGAATCCAAGATGCATTAGACTGTTTGCTGGGGAGCCAGTGGTTCTCAGTATTGGATCTCCAAAGTGGATACTACCAGATCCCTCTGCGAGAGGAAGATAAAGAGAAGACAGCCTTCATGTGTCCATTTGGATTCTATCAGTTTGAACGCATGCCCCAAGGGATCTCGGGGGCACCTGCCACATTTCAACATCTCATGGAGAGAATTGTGGGAGACATGAACTTACTGCAAGTCTTACTTTACCTGGATGACCTGATCATCTTTGGGAGAACCTTGGAAGAGCATGAAGAAAGACTTCTAAAAGTGTTAGACAGGTTGGAGGCTTACGGACTGAAGCTCTCAATTGACAAATGTCATTTCTGTAGAACCTCAGTGAAGTATGTGGGTCACATCGTGTCCCAGGAAGGTGTGAGTACTGATCCAGATAAAATAGAAGTACTCACTATGTGGCCGTGGCCCAAGAAATTACAGAGAGCTCAAGCCCTTTCTTGGATTTAGTGGCTATTATCGCAGGTTCGTGAAGAATTATGCTGCCATTGTAAAGCCTCTGAATGATCTTACCAGGGGATACCCATCCAGCAAGAACGAATCAAAGACCAAGAGTAAAGGGGGGCTTCAAGGCCCCCTGTGCCGAGATTCTATGGCCCCTTAGAGCCCTTTGTGTCACGATGGGATGAGAAATGTGAAAGGGCCTTTCGAGAAATCATTAATTGCCTAACTCATGTTCCAGTCCTGGTCTTTGCTGACCCAGGTAAATCATTTATCCTACACACAGATGCTAGTTTGGAGGGTCTAGGAGTCGTCCTATACCAGGAAGTTGAAGACACATGAAAACCTGTGGCCTTTGCCAGCCGAGGGCTATCGGATAGTGAAACCCGCTACCCTGCTCATAAACTAGAATTCTTGGCTTTGAAATAGGCCATGACTAAGAAATTTCAGGACTACTTGTATGGTGCTCAATTTCAAGTATGGACAAACAACAACCCGCTGACTTATGTGTTAACAAGTGCTAAGTTGGATGCTACTGGGCAAAGATGAGTGGCCGCCTTGGACAACTATGAGTTCAGCATTCAGTACCAATCAGGGAGAAGCAATGTGGATTGGGATGCGTTGTCCCAGCGCCCACAAGTATCAGACCATGCTGTGATCCCTGTGGATGGAATGAGAGCTATTTGCAATTGGAATTGTCAA